>NW_020211533.1:0-1763 GCF_003070985.1 Temnothorax curvispinosus | reverse complement strand
TTAAAAAAATAAAAGAAAGCACCAGGGAACGAACCCGGCCCAGCGTCTTAGCAGGCAAACGCCGTACCGCGCTGCCACACACCATTTCGGGATTGAACGTTACCGCGCGGGTATATGTATATGGAACGCTAAAATCCTTTTTTGTTTATAACTTTGCAACGAATGCTTAGTATCAACTAATATCTTATCTATATACTCTGAGGTTCTCCCCTTGCAGACTATTAAAGTATCGTGCACATCTGCGCTTTTCGACGTGTACCCTCTTTTTCAGATCGCCGGGCCACGTCGAGAAAGCAATCTAGCAGCCTCGACGCATCAGAGTCAGAGCGAGAAGGAGGGAATGATATTCTCTCTCTCGCTCGCTCGCACGGCGCGCCGAACTTAGCCGAGCGCGCATCGTCACGGACACGGTCGTCACGGAAACAGAGCATCTCTGTGTGCGTACGCTGCTGACATGTTACCGACATGTCAAGAATCGTGCAGCGCCTCACGCCTGCAAACCAATGAACTATAAGGCGTGGATTGGCGTGGAAAATGACATGTTGACAAACCTATTTTGTTGTGCGTGCTATTTCTTTATTATTCGCTCTGTACTTGTGCTGTAACGTTTAACGTATTCGTGAAAGTCGTAAAATTGGCCGAAAAGTAAGATTTGCACGCGAAAGGAACGTTTTCACGTCCTTTCGATAGTCGTTAAACGGCTGTTTTTCCCGTATGTTTAGGCTTCGTTTTATGGCTGTTTGTTTATTGTCGAGGGAAAAGGGTAGTTTTCGGCCAATTTTGAAAGTGTTATGAAACGATCTAGAGTGATTTTTTATTGAAATGTCTTTTTATTTGAAAATGGCATGCACAACAAAATTGTGTTTTCTTCGCCTCGATAGTAAGAATCCAATATGGCCGCGGTGACTACCCAGGAGCTTTAATAGCACATATGTACGTCTGCAATTAGCCTATAATATGTATATTTTTTAATTTTTATTGTTTCCAGAGTTTACTACGTTGAGGTTGCAGTACGGTTTTAAACTCCTTATCGGGGTGCTTTTTTAACGTGAGTCCCCTCGCCTCTCACGACGTTTCCGTAAAATTGTGGTGCTTTTTTAACGTGAGTCCCTTCGTCTCTCATTACGTTTTCGTAAAATCGGGGTGCTTTTTTAACGTGAGTCCCTTTGTCTCTCACTACGTTTCCGTAAAATCGGGGTGCTTTTTTAACGTGAGTTCCCTTGCCTTTCATTACACCCTACACCTACGATTTATTTAATCTTCTTCACTATTACTGTCTATTACTGGAATGTTATTTGTTTTCTTAAACAGATCGCTAATGGGCTACGAACAATTGGATGCTGCTGTCATGTTGCTGCAATTATATATTATTTATCTCATGCAAGATAGCGAAAATTTTGAAACCAGCAGAAATACTGAGCGATCTGTTTAAGAAAACAAATAACATTCTAGTAATAGACAGTGATAGTAAAGAAGATTAAATAAATCGTAGGTGTAGGGTGTAATGAGAGGCGAAAGGTCTTACATTCAAAAAGCACCCTGATTTTACGGAAACGTAGTGAGAGGCGAGGAGACTCACCTTAAAAAAGCACCTCAATTTTACGGAAACGTAGTGAGAGGCGAAGGGACTCACGTTAAAAAAGCACCCCGATTTTACGGAAACGTAGTGAGAGGCGAGGGGACTCACGTTAAAAAAGCACCCCGGATAAGGAGTTTAAAACCGTACTGCAACCTCCACGTGGTAAACTCTGGAAACTATAAAA
>NW_020211532.1:0-1210 GCF_003070985.1 Temnothorax curvispinosus | reverse complement strand
AGTCATGTTTAATCTTGTAAATTCCTTATTTTGTAATATATTTGAAAGATTATAACAAAAGAAAGTCAGATTTGTAACATGACATAATTTTTTGAAATTTTTTTGATATTATTTTTATATTAATCTACAATTTACATATATCAATAAGTCAAATTAATAAATTTATTAAGAAATTTATGTTTATATTGTAGGAAAAACTCAAAATGAATACGAAATACGAAAACTGGGTCTTATCATGCACCAGTAGATTATGTTAAGTACAAAGTGGAAAAATATTTGTTTAATAAAAAATCTAAGAAAACAATGAGATTTCACTAATGTCATTGTAATACATTATTGGTGTAATGTTTGTAAAAATAAACGTGTTAATTCCAAATAAATATGCACCTGCAAATTAAATTAATTTCTTGTTGATCCAACCATCTCACCTATTCCATAGACAATTTTACATTCAACAAAGTAAAATAAATATTTCGCGTTGTAATTTAAATGATTTTGTTAAAGAAAAATTATGTTTCAATGCAAAAAATGTAGCTTTGAAAAGGTAAAGCAATCTTATTATACATACAGATATTCAGATATTACAATAAATATAATTCTGTAGATTAATAAATTATTAAAATAATATATAGATTAGAGAAATAATATATCAAATCTTTAAAAAAAAATAGAAGAATTAAAATATATGTATCTATATATGCAAATATAAATAAAAAATATATATGTATATTTGAAAAGAATATTTAAATCTGTAACAAACAATTGTATAATATAAGTGCAAACAAAATGTGGCAAAAAGACATTATTTCTGTAACACAATGATTATAAATTTCTATTTCTGAAATCCAGATTAAAAGATAATTTTGAATAGAAACGGAACGATGTTATAAAATGCATATATGAAATTTATAAGCAAATTTTAAATATCGACATTCAGGTTTATTATAAATTAAAAATATGTTTAATTTGTAGTTTGACACATGTTCAACACGCAGTAATATTGCAAATCTCTTTACTGGTGTAGGTACTCTGTAGTAATAAAAATTGTGATGATTATCTTTATGTGGTCGCATATTTTTCAAACTATCACGCATCTCACGATGCTTGATAAATTTCGTCGTAAACTGAAAAAATAAAAAGTGTGTGTTTTCTATTTTATGTTCTTGATATACTTTTATCGCCAATGTATAGATACAAGTTTCTCTATAAA
>NW_020211531.1:735-3783 GCF_003070985.1 Temnothorax curvispinosus | reverse complement strand
TTTATTTTTGATATTCTTTTATGATTGATTTTGTTTCAGAAGCTGCCAAAGGATTTGCAGAATCAAAAATATAAGGAACACAAAACAGATATTAGCGATTAGGAAAATAAATTATGTATCGAATAAGTAACATTTACTTTGCCAGTCAATAATTAACACAATTGAGAATTTAATTGACTATACTGGCAATGATTATAATCGTGATAACCATTATAATCGTCGTGACAAATCGTCACCGAATTTCGACCAAAGATTTTGGTCATTCTAAAGTTGATGTAATTTTAGATACTTATAATATAAACATCTTAATTACCCTGGCTGAGGTAATATTTTTTGCAATAAATGTAATTATTTAATTAAGATGCTTATATTATAACCGTCTAAAATTACATCAACTTTAGAATGACCAGAATCCTTTGTCAAAATTCGGTGACGATTTGTCACAACGATTATAATCATTGCCGGTGTAGTCAATTAAATTTTCAATTGTATGAATTACATATTGTTAATAAATTTTACATGATAATATTAAAGTGATGATATTAAGTGTAATATTGAAGTTACAATTAGAGCTAAAATAAATGTATTTTTTCAAAACCGTGTAAAAACCTTTTTATTTATAAATAATACATAAGTATTAACGAACGTATATATATATATGTATAGCAAACAAGATATAATTGGTTTATATGACGCAGGATACAGTAAAACATAAATTACGCAAATAACTGGATATAACAGGAAAACCGTTTACTCATGGATAAAAAAGTATGAAGAAAGAGGATCATAGAATTTATGAAATCATTAGAAAAATAAGACGTCCAAAAAAACAACATTTGAACAAGATCAAGAAATTGTTGAAGCTATCGATGAGCATTCTTTCGAAGCAGCTGCAACAGCTTTACACAACAGAAATTTAAATATTTCTGAAAATACGATCAGACGTCGTTTACATGCTGCTGGTGTTCATTTACGTCCCGCAGCGAACAAAATTGAATTGAAGCCAGAACATCGAAATCGGAGAATCCAGTTTGCAACAGATTACTTGAACTTACGTCAAGAAGAGTAGAACAAAATAGTTTGGATGGATGAGAAAGTGTTTTCATCCGCACAAGATGGACGATATCTCGTTTGGCAACCTCGTGTGGAGAACGTTTAGATCTAAAATACGTTCTTCCCAAAGGATATAGCGGAAGAATTACGGCAGGATTTTGGGAAAACATGACTTCGAGTGGACTAATGGATCTTGTAGAAATAACACCAAGAATGAACGCCGAAGGATACGTGACAATCCTAGAAAACACATTAAAACCAAGCATTAGACGTATTTGTCCAGAAGAAAAGTATCCGGTTGTGAAAATAGTGCAAGATAATAGCGCCGTCCACACTCAAAGATTAGTTCAAAGATGGTTCGATGCAAATCCGGATGTCCAACAAATGCCATATGGCCGGCAAAGTCTCCAGTCTTAAATCTATGAATAGAAAATGTTTAGACTCATATGAAACCATCGTGGATATCTGGCTCAAGAACGAGAGAAGCACTGAAGACCATGTGCGTCAAGTCTGGAATAAATTATCTTTGTAGCCAAATTACAGCAGAAAGTTTTGTCAGTTTAATGAAAAGCCGCAATTAGTTTTAAATAACGAAGGATATTAATCTATTTTCTGAAACAAAATAAGAATTAATATTAATAAAATTTAATAATATTTATACATTTTTAATTGTAATTTACACAAATATTTATATTACTTACTAATACATTGTATATGTATTTTTTTTTATATGCGATCCACATTACATAAAACCAATTCCTCAGTCTCCCAAAACTGTCACTTGTAATTTCTAAAAATAAAAATTAAGATTATTAATAATTATCTTTTATTTTTTGTTTCTTTTATTTTTATTCTATACAAATTTAGAAGATAATATACTTACTTAATATGGTATCCAATATCCTTCCTTATCTATAACTAATTGCAGCCGTCTTCTCATTGAACTGACCAAATTTTCTGTGTAATTTGGCTGCAAAGATAATTCATTCCAGACTTGATGCACATAGTCTTTTAGTGCTTCTCTCGTTCTTAACTGGCCAGATATCCACGACGTTTTCATTTGAGCCCAAACATTTTCTATTGGATTTAAGTCTGGAGATTTTGCCGGCCATGGAATTTGTTGAATATCCGGATTTTCGTCGAACCATCTTTGAACAAATCTTGAAGTGTGAACGGCGCTATTATCTTGCACTATTTTCACAACCGGATACTGTTCTTCTGGATAAATACGTCTAATGCTTGGTTTTAATGTGTTTTCTAGAATTGCTACGTATTCTTCGGCGTTCATTCTTGGTGTTATTTCTACAATATCCATTAGTCCACTCGATGTCATGCTTCCCCAAAATCCTGCCGTAATTCTTCCGCTATATCCTTTGGGAAGAACGTATTTTGGATTTAAACGTTCTCCACGAGGTCGCCAAACGAGATATCGTCCATCTTCTGCGGATGAAAACATTTTCTCATCCATCCAAATTACTTTGTTCCACTTTTCTTGAGGTAAGTTCAAGTATTCTGTTGCAAATTGGATTCTTCGATTTCGATGTTCTGGCTTCAATTCAATTTTTTTCGCTGCGGGACGCGAATGAATACCAGCAGTATGTAAACGGCGTCTGATCGTACTTTCAGAAATATTTACATTCCTGTCGTGTAAAACTGTTGCAGCTGCTTCGAAAGGATGCTCATCGATAGCTTCAACAATTTCTTGATCTTGTTCAGGTGTTGTTTTTTTTGGACGTCTATTATTTTTCCGATGATCCCGTAAATTCTGTACTCCTCCTTCTTCATGCTTCCTTATCCATAAGTAAACAGTTTTCCTGTTGTATCCAGTTATTTGCGTAATTTCTGTCCTACTGAATCCTGCTTCATATAAACCAACTATTCTTCCCCTGTCTCCTTCTCTAAGATTTGCAAATCTATTACGCTCCATGACCGGACTTATTATAACCTTATAAACAATATGTAACAAAAGACATACGATATATATATATATATATA
>NW_020211531.1:0-635 GCF_003070985.1 Temnothorax curvispinosus | reverse complement strand
TATATATATATATATATATATACACGATATGTATATATATATATATATACACATGCACCCATATGTGTATACACATACACACAACACATTTTCTCTCCAAAATAATATTAAAAATTTACCAGAGCATCCACTGTTAGTAATGTAATTTATCTGATGTTGATTTTGTAATAAAAGAAAAGTTATTTAATATAATTATTACTGATGATTATAAACATTACTTGCATTAATTAATATAAAGTTCGTAAGCTATCGAGATAGACTGACTGGTGTTGGTATAACGCCAAGTTTTCCGGGTTCAAAGACGGAGTCTGCATAGAAGTTAAAAGTGTAGCTCCAGCTGAATGTTTTTTAAATGTGCACTTACCACGAATGCATTGCACGTTTTGCTTCCTCATAGAGGAAGCTTTGTTTTCGTAAATTCATATATTAACTTTTGATTGCGTATAATCTTGGGTTTAATCAACCAAATTTAAATTAATTATATATGAAATAGGGGTAGAAAAAACTAAAGAAAAGATTAGTTTTATAGTTTTTGACGTTAATATCTTCAAATTGTTGTAAAACGTCAAAATAATGCCCAAAAAAAAATGTCTGTATGTATGTATGTGCACAATTTACTAAAAAATCCATAACTT
>NW_020211530.1:1038-3890 GCF_003070985.1 Temnothorax curvispinosus | reverse complement strand
AAATCATCTTTGACTTATATTTTTACGTTAAAATTTGCTTTAATTTGAATTATTAAATAAAAATTAATTATTTAAATTATTAGACTGATCAGTGGACACGCATAGATTTTCACAGGAGTGTCAATACCCTTCTAATAAGGATAGTGATCTGCAATATATATTGACTGCAGGGAAGATTAATCCGCATAATTCTTAAACCTACGGACCCAAGTTCACCATTGCGGGCACACACACACAATGACATATTACACACATACATAAATACACAATTGGGGATTGGGGATTGAGGATTGGGGATTGAGGATTGGGGATTGAGAATTGGGGATTGGGAAAGAGTATTGTTTTAAACATCTTTTTTTCCTTGATTACATCTTGTAATCAAAATTTTCATAACATCCGTTATGAAAATGTCGGTATGTCTTGGTGTTTGGAAATGATAAACAGCAAATCTACAGAAAGAATCAACGCGTCTCACTATTGTGTACAGGTAAATATTATATTGTGTGAAATACATGTAGTGAAATACGTTATCATAATTGTATTTCAGTAATTAAGAATTTATTTTACATTTCGGTTTCAGAATATATTGTACACTTACAGAGATAAGAATAATAAGTCTGACACAAAACTGAATAAGACTTTATGCGAGGCGCATAAGAAAAAATTAATTGATACAATTCTGTCATATTTGTTAAATTGGCTTGCTTTGGTGTCTGGAAATTATGAACAGCACGTCTACAAAGAAAGTCAACGTGTCTCACTATTGTGTACAGGTAAATATTATATCGAGCGAAATACATGTAGCAAAATGTTATCACGCACATATTTCAATAATTTAAAATTTATTTTATATTTTGATTTCAGAATATATTGTACACTTACAGAGGCAAGAATAATAAGTCTGATTCAAAACCGGATGAGAATTTATGCGAGGCGCATAAGAAAGAAATTGACACGATTCTGTCATGTTTGCTGAATCAGCTTGTCTTGGTGTCTGAAAGTGATGAATAACACATCTACAGAAAGAGTCAACGTGTTTTATTATTGTGTACAGGTAAATATTATATCGAGCGAGATACATGTAGCGGAATACGTTATCATAATTGTATTTCAGTAATTAAGAATTTTTTTTACATTTCGGTTTTAGAATATATTGTACACTTATAGAGGCATGAATAATAAGTCTGATTCTCAAAACCGGATGAGGCTTTATGCGAAGCGCATAAAAAAGAAATTGATACGATACAGAAAATTTGGAAACACGAATGAATACCGCCGTATATGTAAACATATGAAATGTATACATGTAAATGTATTAAACAAATATGTATATATCGCTGTACAGACAATAAATGTAAATTTACAAAAATTATATTATTTTTGTATTATTAATTTTAATTAAACTTTACTACGAATATAAAATTTTTAACAATAAATAATAATTAGACTATTTTTTTTATAATTTCCACTTTAATTTTATAATTTATAATAGTTATTTCAGATATAATTAGCATTCGAGCAATTCATCGAAACATTGCTATTCAGTAATCGCACATTTAAGGTAAAGGTACCAATACCCGGACATGTACCTATATCCGGACACCTTTATTATTTATAAGTATAACGCGTATTAAAATCAAAGATAAAAGTATTTTTTCTTGTAGTTTGAAACTTAAGTTATAATATCCAAACGTTTATTTTCATAAATTTATGTTTTTTTAAAGGTATCCAGACACAGATACGTGTCCAGGTATTGGTACATTTTTTATGCTTAAGTGTCCGGGTATTGGTACCTTTACCTTATATATAATCTTTTATTGTGCTTCTACCTAGGCCATTCCTAATAAGAGTGAATAATGTATACAGTTCTTTTGCACATCTAACAAGTAACACTACTCAAGTGTCACAGGCCATTTTTTTGGAAATTGTATACACATGTAGAACTTCGAAAAATATTTTTGTCGTATTTTTTTATTTTTGCTTATGAAGCGTTTTAAGAGTAGGGACTATCCTTGAAATATTAACCTTCTCAATCCTATATACGTTATCCTAAATGGTTTTTGCACCAGAATACTATCTCTAGGAATTTTCAAGGTTTTCTGGTTCGTATTTTTACAACAAATCGACGTGCATGGCCTAAAGAATTGTTATACATAGAATTGAGAAGGTTAATATTTCGGGGGTAGTTTCTACTCTAAACGCTTCATAAGCAAAAATTAAAAAACACGACACAAATATTTTTCGAAGTTTTACATGTGTGCATAGTTTCAAAAAAATCGGCGTATGACATTTGGGTAGTGTTACTTCTATAGGTACAACCCGAGGCCCTTTAACCGTTGATACGTCGATGGTCCACCGAGAAACATGGCGGAAAATCGGAAACCAAAAGATCAAAGGTGCCGACAGAGAGTGAACATACTGGTTAAGCCCCTTGCACAAATACCAGGCAACAGGGCAATAGGAACAGAAAATAACCAAAAAATCGTTACAATTACAACCTAAAAAATTTGAATGCTATGACTGGTTGACAACAAGCAATAGGCACAGAGTTTCCAACGTGACGGAATGTATCATTGTTTATACTGCATTTATACATGATTTCTGATTTCTATTCCTTGTTTCTATTGTCTGTTGCTTGACATTGTGCAAGGGGCTTTATACTGTGCCCCGGGTTCCCTCCATGACAATTTGCGCGTTTAGCAGATACAATTGTTGAGTTCAACACTCTTCTTATCAACACTCTGCGTTGATTGGAGTGAAAGGAAAACAGGAAGGGTTTTGGGAAAAGATAAAAGAGTGGGATGTCGTGAGGTTGGTGGAGACGTAGCTGGAACAGGAGGAATGGGAGAAGA
>NW_020211530.1:0-938 GCF_003070985.1 Temnothorax curvispinosus | reverse complement strand
GGAGAAATGGAGATTGGCAACAGTTTACGTAAGCGGCAACTTGGACAAGATCATGGGTAAGATAAAATCGGTGAAAGAGGAGGAAGGGAGAGAGGAGAGATGGATAGTGGTGGGCGATTTTGATGCGAGAACAGGGGAGAAAGGAGCGCTGGAGAATGGAGAAGAGGAAGTTGAAAGAAAATCGAAAGATAAAATAATAAATAGGTAGGGGGAAGGGCTGATTAGATGGGTGGAAGAGGAAGGATGGGAAATTATGAACGGAGCAAAGGAGGAAGATGAGAAGGGGGAGGTGACTTTTACAGGAAGAAGGGGGAAACAGTGATCATGCAATTACGCAATAGGAGATAGAAAAGCTTGGGAAAGAGTGACAAGATTGGATATGGGGTGTGAGGTAGATTCGGATCACCAATCAGTAGCAGTACGAGTGGACAAAGGGGGGGGGGGTTGGTGAGAGGAGAGGGACAATAGCGGAGGGAGAGAGGTGGGTGAAAAAGACGGATTGGTCGAAAAAAGTAAGAAAGGAGTTTAGAAGAAGGACGGAGGAGGAGGTAGAAATAGGTAGGGAGACAATAGATAAAGAGGAAGATGGAAGTAAGGGTGAGAAGAGTAAAAAGAGGGGCAGAAGGAAAGGGAGTATGGTGGGATGGGGATTGTAGGAAGAAGAGGGAGAAGGTAGAAAAGTTATTAAGAGACTGGAAAAGAGGAAGAAAACACAAAGATCATAAGAGAAGAAAGAAGAAGTATAAGGAAATGTGTGAGAAAAAATGAAGAAAAAAGAGAAATTTGCTGAAAGAGGCAAGAGAGGCGAGAACAGAGAAGCAGGTGTGAGAAGTAATAAACAAGGAAAGGAGAAGAAAGGTAGAAATTAATAAGGAGATAACATTAGAGGAATGGGATAAATACTTTAGGGAGATGTTAGAAGGAGCGGAATACAAACG
>NW_020211529.1:0-3894 GCF_003070985.1 Temnothorax curvispinosus | reverse complement strand
TCGTCCATAGGTGGCGTCATTGTAGCTTTTGGCTCCTAATTTGAACACTCCTCCTCAATGACGTCATCTTCATCGTTGGATAATACCAGTCCACTTGCTTTTGACAGTTTCCGGAGCTTCACCTGGTGTATCGCTTTTGTCAGCATGTCTGCAAGCATATCTTCACTTGGACAATATTCAAGCAAAATTTTGTTACCTTCGCTTAGATCCTTTACGAAATGATACTTCGTGTCAATATGCTTGGATCTTTTACTGAATTTTTTGTTGCTGGCCAATTTGATGCAGCTCTGGTTGTCCTCGTATATCTTCACTGGTAGCTTTATATTTTCTTGGAAATCTCGCAGTAATTTTGTCAACCATAACATCTCTTGACATCCATCACTCAACGCGATGTATTCTGCTTCAGCGGATGACAGCGCCACACAAGACTGTTTCCTGCAAGCCCAACTGATTGTGCTTCCATAATACTTAAACAAGTACCCGCTATTCGATTTTCTGTCTGCCTTAGACTCTGCCCAATTTGCGTCTGCATAGCCAATGAGTCCTTCATCCTTTTGACTGTTACTTCCCAATTTGAGCTTATATTCTTCTGTATACTTCAGGTATCTTGCAATCTTCTTGGCTTCTATCCAGTCTGTTTCTGTCGGGTTGTTTAACTTCTTGCTCAATATTGCGACACTGGCCTTTATATCCGGTCGTGTAGATGTAGCTATGTACAATAAACTTCCGATTAGACTCTGAAAGTTTTTGTTATCCTGCAGCAATCTGTTATCTTCTAGCCCCTCATATCCGACACTTAGTGGTGTCTTGGATCCTTTTGCATCCTTTAGTCCATAAGTCTTTAGAATGTTATATATGTGCTTCCTTTGATGCAAGTAGTAGACCCCTTCTTTGTCCCTCTCTATCTGGATTCCTGAATATTCTTTAATTCTTCCTAGTTTTGTTAGTGTATATACATTTGATAGTGCCTCTTCTAACTTGATTATCTCTTCCGTGCTGTTAGATGCTATTATGATGTCGTCCACGTAGATCGTCACGTAGCATATAGTACCTTTATTACGCTTTATATAAAGGCATGGATCAGCTTGGCCTTGTGTATATCCTGATTTCTCTAGTTTATCTGAAATATTCTTGTTCCACAAGTTTGCTGACTGTTTCAAACCATATAGACTTTTGTTTAACTTTAACACGTAGTGTTCCTTTCCTTTGACTTCATATCCTTTAGGTTGTCGCATATATATTGTTTCCGTCAAATCTGCGTTTAAGAATGCATTTTTTATATCATAGTGTTGCACTTGTAATTTATCTCTGCCTGCTATAGTTAATAGAGTCCTTAACGTCGTCTGCTTGACCACTGGTGCAAACACTTCATGATGATCTATTCCGTACTCTTGATTATATCCTAGTGCAACTAATCTCGCCTTATAACGGGTTATATTTCCTTTTTCATTCTTCTTGAGTTTGAATATCCACTTACATCCTATAATTTTTGCGTCCTCTGGTGGTTCTACTAACTCCCACGTCTTGTTTGCGATTAATGATTCATATTCTTCGTCAAGAGCCCTTTTCCAATTACACTTATTCTTTCCTGCTAGTGCTTCCTCAATCGTCTTTGGCTCGTCATCTTCATGTGTCGTTATCATTCCAGCAAATTCACCAAATCTTGATGGTGCGATTCCTTTATTCTTTCGCTTTGATTTTCTTTGTGGTGTTTCTGTTATGCCTGGTTCTTCTGTTAACTGTTCTATCTCGTCTTCTTCTTCTTCTTCTTCATCTTCCTTAGTCGCCTGTCTTAGATTTTGGATGATTTCCATTTCTTCCTCTGATGTTTCAATTTCCTTTTCTTCGCTATCCTCCTCCTGTTTCTGCTTGCTGTCCAGAAATATTACATTTCTACTGATAACGATCTTGCTTGTTGCTTTATCTAGTAATCTGAATGCTTTTGACTGCTCACTATACCCTACGAAATGTAACTTATTTGCTTTATTATCTAATTTGCGCCTTAACTCATCTGGAACTTTTACATATGCTATGCATCCAAATATGTGTATGTCCTTTAAATTTGGCTTCTGTGAATGCCATTTTTCGTATGGTGTTCTGTCTTCAGATTTAGTTGGCAATCTGTTTTGTAGGTAATTAGCCGTAACTACAGCTTCACCCCAGTACTTATTGCTGGAGGGCAGTGAATAACTCTGCACAAAGATTATGATTAAGATATATTGATACTTTATTTGTAAGATACTTTGAGAGCACATGTAATGTCATGAATCGTGAGCTTGTTTTCTCCTTTGCTAGTTTCCTTATTGCGTCCGGATCCCTATGTCCTAGCTTCCTGTGCCATGTATGAATACATTTATCCGAATGTGTCTTCATTGATGATAAAGCCTTATGATCCGTTCTGAGCCTATATAGGTTTCCTACGCTTTCTGCTGTAACAACTATCTTCTTATCTTCCAGTATGTTGCATATTTCCTTCTTGAATTCTATTGTGAATCCGTTTTCTGTAATTTTCTTTACTGATAGTAAATTACTGTGTAAACCTGGTATGTATAGGACATTTTTCAATGTAATTGTCTTCATAGTATTTCCGTTATAATACTTAATTCTTCCTGACCCTATACCCATTACTTTAGCTTCCTTTCCGTTTGCTACTGTAACTTTATCTTCCACGCTTGTGAATGTTTTGTCGAAGAACTCTCTGCTATTCGTCATATGACTTGTGGCGCCCGAATCAACGTACCATGATTTCCTTGAGTCATCTTCATTGCTTGTGCTAAAACAAAGATTATCCTTATCGTCTTTATCCGCGGTTGCTGTATTCGCCTTTTCGTTCTTCTCTTTCCAAGCTTTGTACTTTCTGCAATCCTTCTTCATATGCCCTTTCTTTTTACAGAAAAAACATTCTGCAAGATCCTGTCGTGGTTTCGTGTATTTTCCACTGTCTCGCGTCTTTAAAGCTTTGTCCTGCATTTCATTTGCTCCAGCGGAATTGCTTATTCTTCTGCGATATTCATCGATGAGCTTTCCTTTTACCAAACTAAGAGTTAAATCCTCTTCCGGTCTGCTTTCGAGTGCATTCATTAGACTGTTATACGAATCTGGAAGACTACCAAGTATCATTGCAATAAACAATTGTTCTTTTATATTCTCTCCGATAGCCTCTAATTTATCCTTTATTATTGACATATTAATAATGTGTTCTTCCATATTACCATTTTCTGCGAGTTTCATGCTGCACAGATTCTTTAGTAGAATAACCTTACTTGATAGTGAAGATTTTTGATGGTAGTCTTGTAGTGCCTTCCAAGTTGCCGCCGCTGTTGTCTTACTACGAATATGTGTGAGCTGGTTATCCTCCACCAGGAGTCCGATCGTCGCTCTTGCCTGCGCGTCCTTGGTTAGCCACGCTGCCTCTGGTTGTGCTGGTGCCGCCTTGCTCACGACGTCCCACAGGCCTTCTTTTATGAGTAGTAACTCAACTTTATATCTCCATGACTCGTAATTGTCATTGTTCAGCTTGGCGATCATCACACGAGGTGTTTCCGCCATTTTCGTGCTCTTTTATAATGTCTTAACCTGTACCTTACTTTATGCGATTTTATTCTTCTTGTATTGCCTTTATGATCTTAATCAATCTTAAGCCTGGGCCCATAACCTGTTGGTTATTGCTGGAGGGCAGTGAATAACTCTGCACAAAGATTATGATTAAGATATATTGATACTTTATTTGTAAGATACTTTGAGAGCACATGTAATGTCATGAATCGTGAGCTTGTTTCTGTGTGTATATGTGTGTTGGGTGCGCACGCAGTAAGTCTCCGTGCACGTCTTGTGTCGGTAACGTCGTTCGTCCATAGGTGGCGTCATTGTAGCTTTTGGCTCCTAATTTGAACA
>NW_020211528.1:0-1195 GCF_003070985.1 Temnothorax curvispinosus | reverse complement strand
GCAGGCGCAAGTCGGTGGCACGTCGTTCCGAGGAACGGTGCGAGGATTCCGCTCGCTCCAGGTTGGAGCGGAATATATAAGGTTCGTCTCAATCACGGTCGCTACTGCCGGTATATGTAACGTCCAGTATCTTGTAGCCTCAACGTGAAAGAAGAGAGCGAGCTCGTCTTGGGCAGGCTCGCCCTTATGTATCTTTTCTGCCGAATTTTGATTACGAGTAACGACAGCCGCCCCGCGGCGACAGGTGTTACTCGCGCTGGCGGCGCGCGAGTGGGGTTGTGCCACGTGCGCCCGGCCGGGCGGGCTTGAGCGCGCAGGCCGGGTTGCCGCACTCGCAGGCGCGCCGTTCGGAGGACGGATCCGAACAATTTATTTATTTAAAATTTCGAGGTCTAGCAGCGCCAAGTTTTTTTACAAAAAAGATTTATGTATTTTAATAAAATATTTTTATTTTGTACTGTTACCTCTGTAATTCTTTGTGATTAAATCTTTTATTCTTGTTTGGCGCTCACGTGTACGTAATTGTAAGATAGTAGTTAGTCGCACATGTATAATATTGATGTTGTTGATTCGCGTATATTCGTTGTATATTAGTTAGTAAGCTCATAATCGTAAAGTTACCGTCGGTTTGAAACTCGCGCGAAACGTTGGCGGTCCGCGACAAGTGTCAATACTCGCGCGATTCACCCGACTCGTGCTGCCCGCCCACGGGTGGCAGGCTCAATTATTGGGACAATAGTACTCGTTCACGCCGTACTTCCAGGAGCGCGAGCCGAGAGAGTGCCGGAGCACTCGCACTCCCGTAAGAATCGCCGACAAGATAACACTGAGTATCAGCCACGGTTCTAGGAAGAAATTTCCCCGGAAAAATCCTCCCCGGAAATAAGTTCCCGGCAAAATCTCCCCGGAAAAAATCTCCCCCGGAAAAAATCTTCCCCGGAAGAAATCTCCCCCGGAAAAAATTTTCCCCGGAAAAAATCTCCCCCGGAAGAAATCTCCCCCGGAAAAAATCTCCTCATCCAAAATTTCAGTACTACTGTATTTCACACAACTAAGCACACAACTCACACTCCTAACGCTGCAGCAGTTGAGACAAAGCGCGTTGTTGCAAAATTACGGAAGAAAGCGGTGACAAGCAAGGAAGCATTATCGTCGTTAGTGGCCGTGGAAAGTGTATGCGTGAACTATTTCGGGA
>NW_020211527.1:2160-4288 GCF_003070985.1 Temnothorax curvispinosus | reverse complement strand
GTATATATATCTCAGGAACTGCTTAATATTGTAACTCGTGCTCAATCCTGGTCAATCGGAACGGTGGTCAATCGGGACAGTGGTCAATCGGGACCGTGGTCAATCGGGACGGTAGTCAATCGGGACCGTGGCCAATATCAACGTGGTTAATCGGGACCGTGGTCAATGTCAACGTGGTCAATCGGGACCGTGGTCAATCGGGACCGTGGTCAATCGAGACAGTGGTCAATCGGGACGGTGGTCAATTGGGACCGTGGCCAATCGAGACGGTTGTCAATCGGGACAATGGTCAATCGGGACAGTGGTCAATCGGGACGGTGGTCAATCGGGATGGTGGTCAATTGGGATTGTGGCCAATCGGGACGGTGGTCAATCGAAACGGTGGTCAATTAGGACCGTGGCCAATTGGGACTGTAGCCAATATCAACGTGGTTAATCGGGACAGTGGTCAATATCAACGTGGTCAATCAAAACCGTAATTAATAGAGACTGTGGGCAATCGGGACCGTGGTCAATCGCAACGTGATCAATATTAACGTGGTCAAACAACGTGATCAATCTCAACGTGGTCAATTTCAACGTGGTTAATAGTGATCGTGGTCAATCGGAACGGTGGTCAATCGGGACCGTGGTCAATCGGGACGGTGGTTAATTGCGACCGTGGTCAATCGGGACGGTGGTTAATCGGGACCGTTGTCAATCGCAACGTGGTCAATATTAATGTGGTCAAACGCAACGTTGTTAATCTCAACGTGGTCAATTTCAACGTAATTAATCTCAACGTGGTTAATAGGGACCGTAGTCAATCAGGACGGTGGTCAATCGGGACAGTGGTCAATTGGGACGGTGGTCAATCGGGACCGTGGTCAATCGGGACCGTAGTCATTCGGGACGGTGATCAATCGGGACGGTGGTCAATCAAGACGGTGGTCAATCGGGACCGTGGTCAATTAGGACGGTGGTCAATCACAACGTGGTCAATCGCAACGTGGTCAATTGCAACGTGTTCAATATTAACGTGGTCAATCGGGACCGTAGTAAATATTAAGTTGGTCAAACGGGACGCTCCCGGAAAAAGTATGGAAACCCTAAAAAATTTCGAAAAATATAAGTTTTACAGAAAATTGTTTCGGACAAAAGTTGTGGGATTTAAAAAGATCTATTTACTGATCTTATCAGTTTGGGTTTGGATGGCGTCGCCGAGGTCAGGACAAGGTCACTTTAAATTTTTTAAATGGAAACCCCTATTTTTTATTACATATTCTTATAGCCCTTCTTCAGACCTTTTCAAAGCACTATAATTTTATTTACTTTAAGTAAGTTGTTTCGAAGTTATCGAGCTGTTTATGGTAAGATGTCTAGCCCACGAAGCATAATCCACTCATTACACTCCAAACACATACACACGGCTATACGCACACACGTGCGCACACGCGCACAAAAAGAGGGAGTTTGGAGTCAAAAAATACCGCAAAAGAGACGAATTGTGGAGTTTCACTACTATGTAAACACACGCACACACAACAAAGCGTAAATCCGACCGTGCGACCTCCTCGTGGTACGCTTTGGATAATGCTAACGCTGGCAGTATTTTTTCAAATTTCGGTAAAAAAAATACTAAACAAAGGGTGACCCCAAAATCGGACATTTTTAGCCTATTTTAGGGGCCTTTGAAATTCGAATCGAATTGTATGCCAAACGATGCTACATGGTGAGACGTTAATCTAAAAAAAAATTAAAGTTGAGCATAGGCCTAGTTTTGGAGATACGGGGAGTCAAAGTGGCCAAATTCTGAATATTATTCAAACACAATAGACACAAAAAGGTTGTAAAATCTTTTTTGATAATAGTGGTATTTTGAATGAAATTAGTCCGAATGGTTCTCTGACCACCGTACTAAAAATCCATCCCTTCCACCCCTGTTACTTAATTTTTTAAAAGAGTAAAACTACCCTCAAAAGAAGTTTTTGCTGAATTTCTGGAAAACGGATAGAGATACGAAAAAATGTTTTCAATAAAAGTTGTTTATCTAGGAATTCTGCACAAAAAAGGTTTCTTTTATTTTTTTTGTAGGACTCACTGTTTGACCGGAAGCCATGCTTGAGGAAAAATAATTTTTAAAAATAAA
>NW_020211527.1:1577-2060 GCF_003070985.1 Temnothorax curvispinosus | reverse complement strand
AAAAAAGGTTTCTTTTATTTTTTTTGTAGGACTCACTGTTTGGCCGGAAGCCATGCTTGAGGAAAAATAATTTTTAAAAATAAAGGGAATTTCCTCTTAAGGAACTATCATCACAAAAATAAGTGTCGATGTATTTTAAAATATAATTGTAGAAAGATTTTAGTTATAAAAATTTCCTTTATTTTTAAAAATTATCTTTTCTGAGGCACGGCTTCCGGCCAAAGGGTGAGTCCTACGAAAAAAATAAAAAAAACCTCTTTTTGTGCAGAATTTCTAGACAAACAACTTTCATTGAAAACATTTTTTCGTATCTTTATCCGTTTTCCAAAAATTCAGCAAAAACTTCTTTTGGGGGTAGTTTTACCCCTTTAAAAAATTAAGTAACAGGGGTGGAAGGGATGGATTTTTGGTCAGAGAACCATTCGGACTAATTCTATTCAAAATACCACTAGTATCAAAAAAGATTTAACATCCTTTTTGTGT
>NW_020211527.1:0-1477 GCF_003070985.1 Temnothorax curvispinosus | reverse complement strand
CCGTATCTCTAAAACTAGGCCTATGCTCAACTTTAATTTTTTTTTTTAGGTTAATGTCTCATTATGTAGCATTGTTTGGCATATAATTCGATTCAAATTTCGAGGGCCCCCAAAATAGGCTAAAAATGTCCGATTTTTGGGTCACTCTTTCTTTTTGTTCTCACTGAGCTTAATAAAGGTCAATGTAGTGCACTAAAAATCAATTTTTTTAACGCTAATTAAACTTTATTTTCCATTTTTCTTTTTTTTTGCGATAAAATTAAGCAATTTTACAATTTTTTGTACATTTTGCCTTATAAAACCATAGTGGCTACCGTGAAAAAAATTTCATAGCTATTCGGCAAAATTTTTTTAAATGCAAGGTACTTAAAAGTACAACAGAACGTGAAATAAATTTTTGTTGTTGTTCTACACAATTTTTTTTGGGTCAAAATGAAAAAGGAAAAAATCGCTCATTTTTACATTATTTTTATCCATTTGCATCATGTTTACATGTTATTTAAACAAATTTGGCAATTATACCATTCGATAGAGCAAAGTTTCAGCTTTAAGAATCTGTTTTTTGAATTGCGGTACGATGATTTTTAACGGAGTTATGAACAATCAAAGTCAAAATGCTCATTTCTTATTCAATCCGCAATAATTCAGTAACAAAAAATCGTAGAAAGATTTTTAAAAAACGATTTTGTAGGGAAAACCAAGCTTTCACATTTAAAAGTCGAAAATTTTTGTAAACTCTTTTCGTTTCACGTGAGAGGCCCACAAAGTGAGAATAAAATTTTCCATTTTGTCCAGCTCGTAGTTTTCTATATGTAAAAATTACCAAACTCACAGAAACTAAAAAATTATAGTGGCCTTTCAAAAGTAGAGTTTTTAAGCTTTAAAACGTTTTTTTTTAACTTAAATTTCGTTCATTTTTAACGAAGTTACAACTGCCTGAATTTTGCCTATTATTTAAGAAAAATTAAGTGTTCCTCTAATTTTTGTGAGTTATATGCTGGGTATACATATAGTGACATAGATATAGAAAAATGTGTAACATATGCGTTTTTGTTATGTTATAGTAATATATTATTTAAAATATATCTGATATATAATGATACATTCCAAGTTGCTGACATAGAGCTGTACCAGAACATAACATTTACCTGTACAAGTAATATTACATGCAACATCGTGTAACATTATATAGTATACATCTATGTTACATGCTGTGGTTTGCTGGAATTAGGCGGGTTACTTAAATTATATATCCGCAACAGCTATTTTACGCTTTAGATAATTGTTCTAATAATGCTTTTAAAGATTTTTATTTAAAACAAGATTTACAAGAGTTTTAACAACTTATCTTTTAGCAATAAAGAAAAGAACGCCTCCTATCTCAATATGTAAGTGTTATATATATATCAAGCGACTATAGTCGCCCGCCGTATATGAACAGCGTTTCGCGGCGAGCGGCTATAGTCCTCCGTCGTAG
>NW_020211526.1:0-2492 GCF_003070985.1 Temnothorax curvispinosus | reverse complement strand
AAACTGAGCGAATGCGCGTCGACGCGGACCTGCTCTGTATGCGATGCCCGACATCATACGAGCCTCCACGACGCGTACTCGGGCGGGGAGGTGGCTAAGACTTCGCATCTCGCGCAGAAAACCCTCGGGAAGCCGGTGGCGGTACTTCTCGCTACCGCTTGTATTTGCGTGCGCGATCATTTCGGGATAGAGCACACCGCGCGAGCGCTCGTCGATCAAGGCTCCGAATCATCTCTCGTCTCGGAATCGCTGGTACAGCGACTGAAACTGTCCCGCGCGCCTACCTCGGTCGCGGTGTTCGGCGTCGGCGGAAAGCGTACGGGTCGCGCTCGAGGCCTCGTGGCCTTGGATATCTCGCCTCGAGACGGCGGGCCAGCCATCTCGGTGTCGGCCTTAATTCTACCTCGGCTCACTCTCTACGGCGGCGGGGTCTCTGCGGATCGTGCGACGTGGCCGTATCTCCGCGGGCTAGAGCTTGCCGATCCCGACTTTGCGGCCTCGGACCCGGTGGAAATTCTGCTTGGAGCTGATGTATTCGCCGCGATTCTCCAGCCGGGCTTGCTAAAGGGCGAACCGTTCAAGCCGGTCTCACAAAGAACGACGCTGGGATGGATTATTTCGGGCGCCGCCGGTCAGGCGACCTGCGCTCAGAGATCGACGACTCTGCAATGCCACATCACTGAAGATCTTTCCAGCATTGTGAAGAGATTCTGGCAGCAGGAGGAGCTACCGAGCGGCGTACTCGCGCTTACGCCAGAAGACCGTGAGTGCGAGAACTTCTTCTCCCTCACACATTCCCGGACCGCGGACGGTCGTTACATGGTGAGACTCCCGGTCGTGGACCCGTTGCCCGACCTCAAGGGAACGCGTAGCTCGGCCTTACGAGCACTGGCGCACATGGAGAGACGATTCGCCCGAGATGACAAATTGAAGCAGCTGTACGTCGAGTTCATGCGGCAGTACGAGAAGCTTGGACATATGACGCCGGTGGCTCCGGAGGACAAAACGAAGAGACGTGTGAGCTACCTTCCACACCACGGCGTGATGCGCGAGGCGAGCACTTCGACAAAGCTGCGCGTCGTGTTCAACGGCTCGACGTCATTACCTTCTGGTGACTCGCTCAATAAGTGTCTGCGGGTGGGACCAAACCTCCTGCCGAATCTAGCCGATGTACTGCTGCGGTGGCGTCGCTAGCGCTACGTCCTGGCTACGGATATGGAAAAGATGTACCGCCAGATCCTAGTCCATCCCGATGATCGCGATCTGCAGCGAATTTCCTGGCGGTATAAGATTGAAGACGAGATACAGGAGTATCTTCTCAACACGGTCACTTACGGGCTGACGTGTGCACCGTTCCTGGCGATGCGCTCCGTTCAACAACTTGCCGAGGACGAAAAGAAACTCTTCCCCTTGGCCGCGATCGCCCTACTGATTGACAGGTACATGGACGATGTACTCTCGGGCGCGGATACACTGGAAAAGGCTCTGGCTCTCCGGCGTCAACTCTCGGAGCTCTGCATGACGGGCGGCTTTCCGCTCCGCAAATGGTCGGCCAACGAGGAGTCCTTGCTGACGGACGTTCCAGCGGAGCACAGGATGCAGCGCGAGCTCCGCTCTTGGCGACCGCAAGAGTCGCATGCCACTCTTGGCCTTCAATGGCATCCCTGCCTCCACAGCTTCTCCTTTGCGACGAAGACGAGTCTAGTGACGTCTTTCACGAAGAAGTCGGTGCTGTCCCTCACTGCCCGGCTTTTCGATCCGCTCGGTTGGCTGGCGCCGGTGGTAGTGAGTGCAAAGATCTTGTTCCAGGCTACCTGGCTAAGAGGACTGGACTGGGATGACCCCTTGAGCGAGACTGACGCTCTGCAGTGGAAGACCTACCAGGCGAAGCTCCCGTTGCTGGAGCAAATTCGAGTCTCTCGGAAAATATATCCAGACGCCAGAGGACTCGGCGTCGAACTTCATGGTTTTGCCGATGCCTCCGAGAAAGCCTATGCTGCCGTGGTTTACTTGCGAGCACAGGCGCAGGACGGATCATGGCTGGTCACCTTGCTCGCGGCAAAGACCAAGGTCGCCCCTCTCAAAACCGTGGCTCTGCCTCGACTTGAGCTCGATGCTGCTGCGCTGCTCGTGCGGCTTGCTGCCCACACGAAGGTCACGCTCGAACTGCCCGAGGCGCCTCTTCATCTATGGTCGGACGCCATGGTGGCCCTGGGCTGGATCCGAGGGCACCCTACTCGATGGAAGACCTATGTGGTCAATAGGGTATCAGCAATTCAAACGGCGGTCCCGGAGGCGCTGTGGCATCATGTGCCTGGCCGGGACAATCCAGCGGACTGTGCCTCTCGAGGTATCTCTCCCGGCGAGTTAGGAAATCATCCTCTCTGGTAGTACGGGCCGCCTTGGCTCAAGGAGGACTCTTCAACGTGGCCCGCTACCGGAGCCGTGTCGGAGACGGAGGAGCTGCCCGAAGAGCGGGTGCGAGTCCACGC
>NW_020211525.1:0-11173 GCF_003070985.1 Temnothorax curvispinosus | reverse complement strand
ACATATTGAAGAATAAGAAGCTAGTTGGTGTCATAATTAAATAGATACATGAATATGTAAAGAGACAAAGAATTATGTTTAATTTTTGCTGCGTGTCTGCGCGAAATCTAGTGACATTGGTTAATACATGAGATATGAACAAACGGTTTCAGTATATAGTTATGTATGTTAGGCATGTCTGCCAGCACACCTGGAATTTTGATAAAATGTCGCGTACACTAAAGTTCGCACTTTATATTTGAAATTCGTGCAATTCCTTCCTTAATTGCAAAGGGCCGAAATTCTAGTGAAATTCACAAAGAGCTTAGAAGAGCGGTAAAATCCAAGAGACGTGGAAGACTGCCTAATAGCATTATTATTTTGCAAAATGGAATAAGGCCGCGTTGCAACGCAAACGACATCTCTTGTGTAGCAATTTTGTTGGGAAATTTTATCTCATCCACAGTCCGGAGTCTGTTGACTACCATTTATTTATTAGTCCTTTAGATTGCTGTTGCAGGAAAGCGATATAAAAAAAAAAAAAAATAAAAAACGTGAAGAAGCAGTAACATCTCTCTTCTATATACATGACTTGGACGAAATTTTTCCAAAAACGGAATCTTTAAATTAGTGAACCGCTGGAACAAATGTCTTAAAATATTAAAAGTAATTACGTAAAGAAATAGTTAATTGTACTTTTACACGTACATACACGCATTTATGTGTTAATAAACATTTTGCCATATTCTTCAAGAGTTAGTTCCTTAATACCTTAGTTTTAGTCTTATGCTTCTTATATGTGTACAAAATATATATTGCTTACTATGCCATGGCTTTCCACATACACATTAATATATAATTTTTATGATGCATACATAATTCCTTCATCATTCGTATACACAAATATATTATATATTATATATATGTATATCGAAAGGCTCACAAGATTAAAAATCAATCCAAAATAAAAGATCATCGAACCGCATCAAGGTGAAGTGTTATGAAATGCTATATTAAGGTAACAAAAATTGACAAACCTTTCGGACCCTTATGGGATCATCTTCAGTGTCAAAATACAATTAAGTCCAAAGTGTGGAAAAAGTTAACATTACGTTACATACTCTTACACTAAAATTAACGCAACTAAATTAACGCAACAACGTTGAATCCGAAGTAGACCATACTATATAACAATTATGATTTAGTCAAAATTAATTCAGCGGGCTTGTAGAAGAAATAACATTATTATATACTTTTTAGCGTTGTTTCAAATCAAAACTTTGATTTACTCTCTATGTTTTTTTAATGTATTAAATGTAATTTTATGGTTGAAAAGAAAGTTATTTTTTTATCTTATACTCTCATATTATAATATATTCAATTCTAGCGCACAAATCCACTACAAATCGAATAATTTCGCAGATATTTTATTAGCAAGAATTAAAATCCAACAAACATTAATTTTTAATAGGATTATCAGAAAAATCGACGAATACATGTTTTTTAAGCATTAGGAAAGAAAAATTAATTTTCTAACTAAATTAATTTTTTGTTATAAATATTATAAATAAAGAATTGATGTGTCAACAACATACACATTATACATTTTTATGCAACACGTGCATGGAAAATGCCCCATTACGCACGCTACGCGTGCGTGATAGACCACTTTCCAGGCATTTGCAACATAAAATAAGGAGTGTAAGTCGTGTGTAAAGATGAAAATTTCCGGTGCGGTTACCGCACTCGCCTTCGGCTCGTGCGTAAACTCCGCACCCGGGAATTTTCATCTTACAACACTTGTTACACAAATAACTATTCTGAAATTGAGATTATGAGGTAATAACTATTTTTAGTATTTTTACCCTATGTATAATAAATATATTATTTACCGAATGGACGAAATGCGAAATATGCATACGCGATTCAAGCAGGCAGTATCAAGAATTTATTCAGGTATATCTAGGATTCGATCTCTTTGTCAAGATCTGACATTTTAGTTGAAGTAATATATGTAGTCTATTGTGAGAAAAATGAATTTATGCTAATACATTTATGTTTAATACAATGAATTACACTATTACTAATATAATTACATATGTTATTTCTGTATACATTAATTGCATGATATAAAAGATATATTTCTTTTACAAATTTATATATTATTCGACGATTCAATGTCATCAGTCATCATCGTGAATTCAGTTATTTCCTATCTCGAGTATTCGCAACTCGTCGCGTTGGGTAAAAGAGTCACGGTGCGGTCTCTCTTCGCGTGTACTACCGGTCTCTTGATTGTTGGCTTTGCAACTCAGAAAATGAAATAAACACAGGGTCTAGAAAGAGTGACCGCAAAATCAGCGGTTTTTTCACTTATTCTTGGTCCCGCAATATTGGAATTGAATTGTGTGTCAAATGATACCTTATGACAAGACATCAATCACAAAAAATTTTTAAGTTGAGGTGAGAATTGATTCTAGAGAGATGGGAGGTCAAAGTAGTCAACATTCATTAACTCGTCAGCCCGTACGCTTTAAAGCACGAATTTTTCTTTCAATCCGATAATTTAAAACTTCGTACCCGGGGGTTTTGCTAGCTGCTGACAATAAATTTGAAGTCAGATATTTAAAATTCATAATGGCCGATTTAATATATGGCGGACCATGCATGTATTTAAAAAATGTTTTAATTTCTTTTTCTTGTTAAGTAAATTGATCCATAAGTATGTGTAAAAAATCTGACTTCAAATTCCTTGTCAGCAGCTAGCAAAACCCCCGGGTACGAAGTTTTAAATTATTGGACTTAAAAAAAAATTCGTGCTTTAAAGCGTATATACGGGCAGACGAGTTAATGAATTTTGATTACTTTGACCTCCCATAGCTCTGGAATCAATTCTCAGCTTAACTTAACATTTTTTTGTGATTGATGTTTTGTCATAAGGTATCATTTGACATACAATTCAGTTCCAATATCGCGAGATCAAAAATAAATGATTTTTGCGGTCACTCTTTGTCTCTAACAAATTAGTTTCATAAATATTTCTACATTTTTTAAAAGTCTCATCCTTTATATATAGTAAAAGAATTATATATTGCAGTTACTAATGATTTACCTATTAAAAATGAAATCAGGCTAATTGTTGCAAAAATTATTATTACAAGTTTTGTTGTAGAATTTGGCCGATTTTTTCCCGGGTTTTATTCAACATCTTTTCTTTATTGCGATTATATGTTTCAATCGCTTCTTCACGCATTTCTTCTCATTCGTACAAATGTTGAAATATAGGACATGCATAATTTGGCGAGCAATGTTCGGTAGCAAAGTTCAAAGCTAGTGCAACTTTGTCAGCCCATCGAACTTTAATGCACAATAGCAGCCAAAGAAACCTGTAAAATACGTGATGCACTTTACATTAAGCAATTGCGAATCAATTTAAATGAAGATATGCATATTTACCGTATTTTTCCACTTATGGTACCGCGGAAAAAATGATCGTAAATACGATCCAGCTTTCTATGGTCATAAACCTATAAAAAGAATGTAAGTTGTTTAATAATATTGTTTTCTGAACGTTACAGAGGTTCTTATCGTCTGCTGTCACTTTAGGAGGAGGTACACCATAAACACGATTATCCCAATTGATCCATTTTTTAACTATGCTGAAACTCTTATCTTCCCACAAGGAGACCATTTGGTGGAACAAATGGGGCGGGGTGGTGAGGAAATTAGTGCGAGGGAAAGTGTCACCAAACCAGAAGTGCCAATCAACACTATCTAACATCTGAAATCAACAAAGAAGTCATTATTTAATGTTAAACATATAGGTACTGATAAAAGGGTAGTTTGTATGTATAAAAAAGATGTTACCTCCATTCTGTCAGGAAATCTTTGACGCAAGTAGTTTACAAAAACAGTAGTATTAATACTTCTAAATGCAAAAACATAAAAATAGGATTGAAGAAATGATTCGAATACTGTGGGTCCTCCCAATATATTCTCTAGATGACATAAGAGAAAATATCCTCTCTCGTAAAGGCACATTTAGTGGCTATGTCAGGTGACAAATATTCCAAATTGGGTAATAAGCATCTTAGCTTGTTGACATTTTCGCGTTTTTGGACCTACAATATAATTTACACAATACAATATGAAAAAATGATCGAGTAAGAATTCAGAAATTGGGTGTGTGTTTATAGTGCATACAATGTAAAATATTATCAATTGGTGACATTATTTATTACTTTATTTCTTTACTTATTGTTAGTCAAAGTGAATATTTTACCAAACTATAAAAATTCTTTAATCCTTCCCCTTGAAGAAAAGCATTTATGCCATCATGATACAAAACGTTGCGTCTAATTTTTCTGGAAATAAAGAAGCTGAAACTCTTATTTAACCACAAATGCTGATAATTCTCACACGTAATTAAATTTCCTGCCCAGCTCTGTGAAATGTTCCGGGCTAACGAATAACCGATGTAAGAACGATCTCCGCCAAGTAGATTCGGCGAAATAAATGTCACGCATGGACATTCTATTTCAAAATGAGCGATACTTGGTGGAAGTACGCATATATCGTATTTACCTAGAAATATTATTTTAAACGTATAAATAACAAAAAAACAAAAGAAAGATTGCGCTGCAAATCCAAATGCGTTATTTTTACACAAAAACGTCTAATCTTCTGTAATCTTCGATTAAACTCACTCTTCATCGCTTTCTAACTGTCCCTCTTAAAAAGAGTTAATCGACGTTGGTGAAACTGGCCCTAAAAATGACACATTTTGTTGAAGCTCTTTTAACACGCTTCTTTATGTATTGAATTACGTCACTGAACACGCATAATCGTATAAGATTAATAAAAGTTAAGATGTTCAATCGTGTTAAATGGCATGATTTAAAACTGCAAGAAATGCGTATGAAGAGCGTCAACTAAAATTAACACACTTAGGTTTGCAGTGCGATAATGCACAAAAACAAAAATTTAACATATACACGTATAAATTTAAATAAGCATATTAAAATTATTTTAAAAAATTTAAAGAAATTTAAATTTAATTTTATTTAAATAAATAATATTAAAAAATCTAGTCAATATATATCTTACCCCACACATAAGGTCCACATAAGTCGTTGGCAATTTGCAACATAGTTTCAATCACAGTGTATCGAACATTATTGACATAAGTAGACTAAAAAATTTTCTCTTCGGCAAATATACTTATTCTTTCATTAAGTTTTTTTATCCGTAATGAACCGACAGCAATAATCACCGCACAAGATGGTACAGGTAAATGTTGACGGAATTTATATTTGTCTAGCTGCGGATCCTCGTGGTCTACATTATTATGCGAAAGTGCAGACATTAAAACTCTAAAATTTTTTGGTACCAAAATCTAAAAAATAAAACGTACAAATATATAAAAATTAAATAAATATTTTATTTTATAATAGTTTAACTGAAGCAGTTTCTAAGAAAATATAGGCATTTGTGTTTTAAAACATTTATTTTTTTCTTACTAATGCAGTCTATCTCTTTGCAATTTTATTACTTTTATCAATAATGTCAATTATAATCAATCAAATGTCATCAATTTTATGTAAATAAATAAATGCTGGATGCATATAAAATACCACTTATTGTGTTTAAATTCTTACCTTAGCCTAGTACGTAAATTTGACAGACGGGATGTCCTGACAAGGAAACCATGTTCTAGCATATATTAGCTGAAAGAATACAGATTATACACTCTACATTTATATAGAAGAATATCTTTGTTTGATTAGTTTACCTTGTTGTTAAACAGTAAAAAGGGATATTTACCATCGCCAGTTTGCGCGGCTGTTAGCCAGTATAATGCAGGAGAGTTTGGACTTGTTTCATATTCAATTTGAATTTTACATCTGAAAGTATCGTATTGGTATTTAATACATCAATAACTTTTAATAAATATATTTCTCTAAAAATATCTTATATATTTACTCAGGGTTATAAGTAGTGCCGATAGTTGGTGGTAAATCTACGCAAAATGGACTTCCAAAGGCAGAATTAGTTACAACATGATGATGATGTAAAGCTGTTCCATCAAGCACGTTAGTGACACTTGATATATCAAGTCCGAGGTTATCTAAAATCTAATTATTCGATATTACATGTTAATAACCTGCAGTCAAAATTTTTACTTAATATAAAAGGAAATATTTACTTACAATCTGATTAATTGAAGGTAGCTTTGTTATTGTCAAAATCACTTTTCCTTTAAGAACTCTTCGTTTAAAGTCCACAATCAATTCTAAATGGGTATCGGTTACACGTGCCAATTCTTAGAATTAGGAAGATAAAAAAAAGTATAAGTGATAAGTAATGACATATAAATGTAACAAGTAAATACACGACAAAGAATAATATATTGTAAATAAAATTATTATAGTAATTGCGTGTAATATATTATTATTAAATGTAAATATTATTTGTAAAATACAAGCAATTTTTTCAGACCGTTATGCAAGATACAATATATTTTATACATTTAAGAAGATGCACAAAATGTCAGTTAATAAAAACTGTGAGGTAATAATCTAATTTTGAAAATTATACGTTACTATAGAGTCGAGTATATGTGTAGCTGTTTTGATTTCAAACATCTATGAATTCCGCACCTTATTTTATGGTATTTTCTTTAAGAAATTAAGAAAAAAATAAATAAATTTAAGTATTTTTATTATTCTTATGCAGCGCTAATTAAATAATTGAAATACCTGGTAACGCAAAAGAATGCGAATCTTTAGTAGATCTTAAAATATCCATTTTGGAGAGTGACGTTGTAACGCCTCTTCAAACGACTTGGGATAATCGATGTCCAGATAACCAAGCGTTTCTTGGGATAAGAAAAGAAATAGTGTTTGGCATAAGTTTTCCTTCAGTTTTCATCATATTGCTGTCACCGGACAACAGTAATTTTGTTTAGAGCTTAAAAGCATTATGCAGATAACAATTACCTTTCGCAAACAAGCGGAAAGCTCGTAGCATACTTATTGCCGTAAAAGTTGCCACAATCTGTTGGCAACCGTTTTGGTGGCAATAAAAGTCGGCAATCCAATAGGTAAAATCGAAAACCGCTTTCTTGAATATTGAAGGCAACTTAAGCAGAGCAGTTTTAAGCAAATTGACAGCAACTTGCGGGCAATGTGTTATCTAGGTGATTATATCACGTGAAAGGATAAAGAAAGGAATCTCGATCAGCGTCTATATGAAATATCGTGAAAGACTAAATATAAATTAAAGTTTGTTTTACTTTGAGCTCAAAAATTAAAATTTATTAACAAGTTACCGTTATAATAAACGAAAACAAATTAAAACAGTTCGAAATTTATTCCAATTAAAATACTACATTTTCTACCCCTATTTCATACATAATTCTTTAATATTTGGTTGATTAGTTCTTGAGTTATAGATAAATTCGTACACATACACAATAACACACACACACACACACACACACTACACGCACGCACGCACGCACACACGCACGCACACACGCACACACGCACGCACACGCGCGCGCGCGCACGTATGTTTTTAATGCGATTTTCCTATGTTTTAGAACATTTTGAACACATTGGCATCGAAAATTGAAAACTTGGTTGATTAGACCTAGCTTTATATGCGATCAAAAATCCATATACAAGGATTATGAAAACAAAAAGCTTTCTTTGTGAGGCAACAAAAGAAATTGAGGTTAGATAACACGTGCTCCTGTTTGCAGATTAAAATTAAATTTTAACAACATATATGTTATTATTAAATAATTAAAAATATATATTATTATTATTATTATTATTAAAATTAAAAAAGTTTTTCAAAATTTTTAAAATAATAAAATAGTTCTTTGTAAAATATAAAATATCTCTAGCACGTGTTTTGTGTGCTTAAAAAAAGAAATTAATTTTAACAGTATATACATATCATTATTAACTAATTGAATATTTTAAAGAAAAAACAGTTTTTAACATTTTTTTAAATAAAGAAATGTTTTTTTGTAAACCTGATATCGGGAGCACGTGTGTTTAATCTTCCTTTATTAATTGATCAAAAAAAAAGTTTTGTCGATTTTTATAGATACTACTTAACTGTTTATCAGCAAAACAGGTTTGATTTTTTTCCGTATAAAATAAAAAAATCATGAAAGAGAAGAGATGTTGGAACATGCAACTGTTAGTGAGCTCCCTTGACTCTATAACCCACGTACTAAGACTGCCCTTCTTGACTATATAACCATAGACTAGTTAAGGCCGGAACACAATACAAAGGTACAGGCAATAGGGAATAGGGAATAGCAACAGAATGTAGATTTTCAACCTATCGGAAGCCAGGTATCAATGCATTCTGTTCCTATTCCCTGTTTCTATTGCCTGTACCTTTGTATTGTGTTCCGGCCCTTAGGTTTTTTGTAATGGACATAAAACGCGTTCTCTCTGATCATGTGGTAGAAAATTGAAACATAAAATAAGATCCCAATGATAAAAGGTGAAGAAAAAGGAAACAGAATTAAATCATTCGTCGCTGTTTTACTAATTTTTAGCAGATTACCAAAATATGCATTTAAAAAGTTAACACAAATAAAGACTAAATTAGTTTTTTAAATATATGTATATTTAGGCTGGTAATCCTACTACTATTATATTTTTATTATGAACAAGAACTAATTAAATTAAAAAGAAATGAAATAACCACAAAATGGTAAACATATTTAATATATTTTATTGTCCTATAAACTATATAAGGTATCTACGTACATAAAAATGATTAAAACAAAAGGATTATGAGCACTTGTACAAGGAAACCTACAGAAGTGCCCCCTTCCGATTTTGATGAGGTTTTAATATGTTGTTTTCTAGATAAAAATAAGGGACACGTATTTTTTTATACGTGCCCATACGCATGTTTGGGGGGTGAAACATCTTTTTGAAAAAAATCGGTTTTTCCCTTTCGGGTCGAATATCTCTGAAACTATATAAAACAGAAAAATTTTCCAAAATGAAAATTAAATGGTTTGAAAAGTACTTTAAAACAGCAACAAAAAAATTTTTTTAATTTTTTAATTTTTCAAAATACCCTTATCACTTAATTAACTTTTTTCAAATTTTTTTTTTTTATCCTATCTCGTGTCCGAGCGTAGTGACTTCTCTTCATATACATGTGTTGCGCACGTAGATTATACACATTGATATATGGGACCTACAGTTTAACGCCAATTCCGAACGGCTATACTTTTAGAGAGGTTCTCTTGGCAAAACATACTCTCGGTGCCCTCGGTGGTGTGAAATTGCCTTCCGAGAGAAGAACGATCACATATAATTTTTCTAGCTCTACCGGGAATCGGACACGGGACCTTTGGCTCAATAGACCAGTGCGCTGTCTACCACAAAAAGGCCACACTCGTCCTTTTTCAAATACAAGAGTAAAAATCTGCATAAATATATATATTTTTAATATTATTTAAAAATACGTTTGTCCGGCAGAGATTTACATAAATCAAAATATTCCATATACGGAAAAACCTCTATTTTTAATCACGTTTGGCAATATAGTGACGATTTGACCATTGGTCTTTTCTAAATTGATATAATCTTTGATATTTGTGTATCAGCATCTCATTTTTATTAAATTAAATGTTATATTTTTTATCATCTTATCTTAAAAAATGGCTTTATCATATAGAAGTTGCTAAAATTCCTTTCAAGAGCTTTTATTTTAACCCAAAACAAAACTTTTCACAAAGTTTTATCGAAATCGGAGGTGCACCGTTTTCGGAACTTTATCCAAAAGTAGCACTTTTTTAGAAAAATTAAGCAATATACTTATATGGTTAATACTATTCTTTGTGCAATAAAATGTTTACTTATGACATATTGAAGAATAAGAAGCTAGTTGATGTAAATAAAAAGATACATGAATATATTTAAACAGACAAAGAATTATATTTGATCTTTGTTCCATGTATCTGTGAGAAATCGAGCGCTTGTGACACAAATTTAAAGTGTTCGTAAAAAAAATAATTTTTGCAAAGTACGAGGGCAGTAATAGAAATAAAGCATAACAATTAAATTTTTAAATAATACATGAGATATAAACAAACAGTTTCAGTACATTATGATGTAAGTTAGGTAAATCTGTCAACACCTATGGAATTTTGATAAAAAATCAAATACATCGTGTACGCTAAAGACGCCAAAGTTGAAATTCGTGCTGCAATTCTTTTTTTAATTGCAAAGTGGCGAAATTCTAGTGAAATTCACAAAGAGTTTAAAAGGGCGATAAAAACCGAGAGACGTGGAAGACTGTTTAATAGCATTATTATTTTGCATGATGGATTAAGGCTGCACATGATGTCAACGCAGACGACATTTCTTGTAGCAATTTTGTTAGGAAATTTTACCTCATCCTCCTCACAATTCGGACCTCTCACGCTCTGATTAATATTTTTTGGATTTTTAAATTGCTGTTGCAATAAAAAATAAAAAAATTAATAACTTAAGGGGATCCTAAAACCGTCTGTAATACCGGCTTTTTTTCTTAGCACTATCTACTAATCTTTTAATTGGCTTTATAGAAATGCAAAATTCTTGTCGAGAATTAAAGTACGCATCAAAATCTAGGTCATGGTGGTTGAATTTATATCAAAAACGAGAAAAAATTAATATTTTTGTTAATTTTTGGTATACGTGATGACAATATTTGTTTGTACAAAAATTCCACAATAAATATTTACAAAATTAGACCGGCATGACCTAGGGACAACATTTAAGAACAATATCGTGCAATTAGATCTAAGATTGAAAGCCTAGAAAAAAAGATTAGTGTATATAACTTTTATATGTGCAAAAGCACATTCAGGTTGACAGGATAAGTAATATTGCGTGTGGCAAGAGATGGCGCAGCAATCGAACAAAGACAGATGCCTTTCAGATGCCTATATAGATATATGACAAGAAAACAGGATGAGAAATGTTGACATTACCGATGTCGAGGAAGTTCAGCCTTCACTTTAGGATCCCCTTAAGGAAGCAGTAAAATTGTTTTCAGTACACATGGACAAAATTTTTCCAAAGACAAAATTTTTAAATTAGTGAACAGCTGGAACAAATGTTTTAACGTATTAAAAATATAACTACGTAAAAAAATAGTTAAATGT
>NW_020211524.1:0-1000 GCF_003070985.1 Temnothorax curvispinosus | reverse complement strand
GAACAGATCTCAAAGTGCTCCTACAAAATTTTTGCAGGTCCAATATTCTACAAAGTGAGAGAAGATGTATCGCGCGGTGATCATCAGTTGTCTGATTGCTGTTGGATGTGCGGAAATCGTCTCGCCAGGATATCATGCGAACAGAGAGACCAGACAGGCAACAACTGCAAGCACGAATCTTGCGCAAAACAACAATTCTCATGACATGCAGGGCTTTCCGTCACCGATCCCCCCCATCCCTACAAAAACATCACTTGCTGCGACGGAAAACAACAATTCTCATGACATGCAGGGCTTTCCGTCACCGACCCCCCCCACCCCGACAAAAACATCACTTGCACCGACGGAGAGCCCGTCATTTTTTGACCGTTTGAAGCTTGGGACTTACGACTTACTCAACAAAGTAATTATATACAGTAAACAGACTACTAGCAACTTTCTGTTGCGAGCTTTGGGAGCAGCTTTCATCACCACGTCCACTGTCAGCCTGATTTGCCAATACACTTCGGTCTGCACTTATTTGGAATTAGCAGCTTTGGAGGTAAGACAGTATACATTTATTTATTTCTTCATTTCAAGCAGCTCTCGAAGCGTTTTTAAAACTTCCAAAGCTATCATTTGTTTTTGTCGTGGATGAACTTTAATGAGAAGTTGATTTGTAAATTTTAAAATACTTTACGTTTTGACATTTTTTTCCAAAGCTATATTAAAATATTTATTCAGTATTAGATTTCTTGAATAAGTTAGCGCGAACCATTTTCTTTAATTATAAATTGTTCGAATTAATCCTTCTTTTTATCAAAATCCACTCAACAATGAAAGTAATAATAAAAATAAGGTTGTGGTCAATCGATACACTATACTCTCTCTCTCTTTCTCTCATTTAATTGATTTATTTTTATATTTCTTACGTCGTGATTATGTTTCGCCAATTATACGGAGTAATTCTTGATTCTAAATGCACAACCGCGAATGGACAAATAATGGCAATTATTTATAT
>NW_020211523.1:0-1028 GCF_003070985.1 Temnothorax curvispinosus | reverse complement strand
CCGCCGTCGCGTTCGCGGCTTCGATTCATCGAGTCGCACGTAGGACGCCTCTCTGATCTGCATCAATGCTCTCCTTACTCCTTACTTCACACGTATACACATGCGTGCGCGCGCGCGCGGTCACATACATGTAAATAGGCGAGCTTTTTTACTTGAAAAGTACAAACTGTAATGAAAGGAGAAAGAATGAACCCGTAACTTCCTCGTACGTGTGATACGATCTATGACTTTGGAGTAGCAGTCGAACACAGTCAACGTTAACAGATTCACTTTGATAAGTTACATTGATAGGTTTATAATGACGATATTCGACTTTACTGAGAGAAAAGAGAAGTCTTTTCTCTTTAGACCGGTATAACTAATCACGCAGAAAGGTCCACACCTGCTTTGCGGATGGACGTAATGATTTATAAACGTACATGCACGTAACAGGATTTAAAGCCACAATCGAGATAGTAGTAATGATTTTAATATGGTTTACGTATGGTAAAGATATGTTTTTTCTTTGTGCAGTCATTATCCCACTCATCGAAGTAGAAAACCGTTACCAACAGAACCTCCGTATACTGCATATGTGGGAAATTTACCGAACGGAATTGTGCAAGGCGACGTTGACAAAATCTTCGAGAAGCTCAATGTCAAAGTCATCAGATTGGTCAAAGACAGGGACACCGACAAGTATGTATTGATTGTAGGAGAGACAGGTGTATATGTTGACCCAACGTTTTAATCTCTTCTTCTCATTTGTAGATTTAAGGGCTTCTGCTATGTCGAGTTTGAAGACTTGGCTGATCTGGAGGCAGCATTGGAAATGGACGGGGCGGTAGAAGTAGACAAGTGTCTGATCAAGATTGATGTAGCGGAAGGAAAAAGAAACGACCGCGGTGGCGGCTTCGATAGGAGAGGTCGTGGCGGCAGCGGTGCTGGCGGCGGCGGTGGAAGCGGATTTAAAGGAGGACGAGATTCCGGCCGTGGATTCGGCGACGATTTTGATAGTAAATCCTCATATTCATTACACCGCTTTCATA
>NW_020211522.1:0-4413 GCF_003070985.1 Temnothorax curvispinosus | reverse complement strand
TTTGTTCGACCATTTCTCTCATTTTATTTATCTGCTCCTTTATTTCTTTATTTTGATTGAGAGAGCGTGAGGGCGAGAGAGCGAGAGGGCGAGAGAGCGAGATGGCGAGAGAGCGAGAGAGCGAGAGAGCGAGAGGGCGAGAGAGCGAGAGGGCGAGAGGGCGAGAGAGCGAGAGAGCAAGAGGGCGAGAGAGCAAGAGAGCGAGAGGGCGAGAGGGCGAGAAGGCGAGAAGGCGAGAAAGCGAGAGAGCGAGAGGGCGAGAAGGCGAAAGGGCGAGAGAGCGAGAAGGCGAGAGAGCGAGAGGGCGAGAGAGCGAGAGGGCGAGAGAGCGAGAGGGCGAGGGCAAGAGAGCGAGAGGGCGAAAGGGCGAGAGAGCGAGAGGGCGAGAGAGCAAGAGAACGAGAGAGCGAGAGAGCGAGAGAACGAGAGAGCGAGAGAGCGAGAGAGCAAGAGAGAGAGAGAGAGAGATATATATATTTTTTTATTTACTTTTCGTAGAGTTCTTCTTGCTCGACTTCGTTAATATTATTGATGTGTGCGTAATCCGGTATGCGTTCGGCTCTCCTTTATGCACACGGCTTCACGCGCCTACGATCTCGGTACGGAGCACTACGTCGTTCCCGATTAAACACCCTCGCGACACTTTGTATGCTTATTCCGACAATTTTATGCTATCTCTTAGTGAACATTTGCTGAAAAACAATTAATTTGTTTTAATCTTTATTTACTTAGCAACGATGAAAATCAATATTAATTACTTGAAGTTGTAATCAAATGTGTAAAGCCCGATTAACGATGTCATGTAAACGTAGTCATAATGAATTTAATCTGATTATTATTACTTATTATTACTTATTACCTATTATTACTTATTATTACTTTATCTCAAAATTTGCAGTAGTTACAACGAAAATGGACATTTCTCCAAAAATTCAAAAATTAAAAAAAAATAACTTTCCTTTAATAATAACTTTGGAAATATTTAATAATTTCCTTAATCCGAACATTTTAATTTACGTTATATTAAAAAAAAAACATTTATTTGTGTATGTATACATACCTCATGCATGTGCTCTTTTGATCCAATTTTCTTGAATATTTCTGCCAATTGCTGACAAGTTGACTTGGACAAGTGTTTTGATGTCCTTCCCACATTATTTGATTTTGGCGTCACCTTAGCTGTGGCATTAATCTCATCTGACTTAAGACTCTATTGAGATAAATGTTATTAATTAATTCCTGATTTATATAATTTAACATATCTACACGTAGTAATATTAATATCTAATATAAACGATACAATTACTTCAATATTTAAAAAAATTATGTATATAATTATACGAAACTAACCGCGATTAATCTGATTAAGTAAGCTTGTAATTCAGATTCATTCGTATTGTTTATTAGCGTCAAGTGATGTTGTATCGAACTGCCTTTCACTCTAGTCATACTATGAAGAACTGTCTTGATTGTCCGCAGCGGAGTGTCGGACTTTCGTTTCTTCCACCATGTAGTAGGATAATCCTATAAAAATAACATATATAATACATATAATGTTGTCGCACTGAAATATTAATTTAAGACATAGAACAGCGCAATTAAAACGTTTACTGACTTATTAGTAACTCATGTTAATTGCAAAATGTGCACAATAGTAATCTTTCTTATTGCATTCTCATTTACTTGAATAAGATGAGAAATTGCATTACCTTAAGGAAACGATGCACTTCCAAGAGTATTGTATCGTAATCTAAATCAGCGGTCCAATTTGACATTGTTTTCACTATTTTCCAGAAGCATTTCATCACCAACTTTTCATATTTCGAGGGAACATTTGATTCAGCGCAGGAATGAAGCAGCTTGATCAATACACTGAAAACAAACGTAATAAAATGGAAATAAAAAATTAAAATAAACAATATCACGTTATTATTTCTCTTTTAAAATCGTACCATATAATGGTGGTATGATTAGAATTGTCAATAATTTTCACCATGATGTTATTGATCACTCTGTAATACGCTGCAGCCTGATGCAAATACTGCAACCTGTTTTCGGCCAACAAACTTATCATCTGATCTACTAATTCCTTCAAATACATGAAAGGAACATTCTTCCCGAGAAATCCACTGTCATAAAACTGGAAAAAAAGTTTTAAATAAAAAAAGTTCAAGATTTTTTAAAATCGCTAATTAAAATTTTTTATGCAAGCCTAATTTAAACCTTGTATATACATATTCATATTCATATGAAAATTTCTTATACAGAATATTTTTCGAAAATTTCAAATACTTTTAACACATTCGAACGTCAAGAGAAAAATACAAACGTTTTCTATTGCATTCATGGACTGAACATCGGTCTCAAGACTCTAATAAGCTAAATTAAATAAACTCGATATCGGAACGATACCAGAATATCACATTGCCAATATCAAATTGTATATATTATGTAAGTACTGAGCGACATATCTAGATGAAAAACCTATCCAGAGCAATAATTAACATATGAGCCGCGCGTCATCCAGTCTAATATTGGAACATTAAACATTAACGAGTAACCAAGGTATACTATACGGTACATCTAAAGTACTGCCACATAAATTAGGAGTTTGGTATAAAAATGAGGCATAATTTCACAATCAGGAAATTTTTGTAATGCTACTCCTCTATCTCTCAATTAATGTATCCGTATATCAAACATGACAATGTAATTCCCATCATTAAACTAAATCATGCATAAATATTAATATTGTGCCTTCAAATATATATGTTTAAAGAGAATAACGATTTCTTAAACAACTACTGTATTCTTATGTCGGTAGCAAACAGTCTTAACAACGAGCGTAGACTAATCATATCGCGTTCCATAATCGTGTAGCCCTTGCGTTGGTATGTATTATGTTACGTGCTAGGAATTAATAGCTCTCATTAGATGTAACGTAGCAACGTTAGTAGCGATTGACAATTGACGACAACGCAACGTAGTTGCTCAGCCACTGTACCGTTAACCAGAGCTTCTTTAGGCTTATTGCTCTGCTGCATACGAGGAGGACGAGACCGATGTTCTCTTTGGCCTTTAGGTCCCTGCGAACTGTTGTTAAACATGAATTCGTTAGAGTAATAATGTAGATATTTACATTAATAAGAAAATATTCAATTTTTTAATGTTTTGTTCAATTGTATTATGTATGCACTTAATTATAGACATACGTTATACATCTTCGGTTTCAGCAGGAGAAACCAAACGTATGTTAAATAATTACGACAAAATTATGTAAATATCTACATTATTACTGTAAGGAATTCATGTTTAACAACAGTTCGCAAGGACCTAAAAACCAAAGAGAACATCGGTCTCGTCCTCTTCGTATGCAACAGAGCAATAAACCTAAAGAAAGTCTGGTTCACAGTACAGTAACTGAGCAACTACGTTGCATTGTCGCCAATCGCAAATCACTACTAACGTTGCTACATTACATCTGATGAGAGCTATTAACTCCCAGCACGTAACATGATACATACCGACAGAAAGTTTCTTCAACACCGCACCAATATTAATTTCTGCGTCCTTAGCGAACATCTTTGGTTTCTCGAAAGGAATAGCCACGCCACCTTTAACGGTTTCCCACTTTCCTTTGCCATCATCTTTGTCACGTTTCTTTTCTCGTTCTTTTTCTTTGCGTTCTTTACGTTGCTCTTTCGTCTTCGCTTTATCCTGGTTCTCCTCCTAGGCTAAAGCCCTATGTAAAAAAAACATTATGGTGTTATATAATATATCATGCTTCATGTTATCGGCGTTTTAAATATAAAATATTTCGCGTCTTACCTGTTATCAGAGCGGCGAGACCTTTAGCGTAAAATCGACAATACATCGCCCCCAAGCATCCATACATGGAATTGGCTGTGAGGTTCAACGCCATTTGCTTGATATGATAATCCATTTTCTGTTCCGGCAATAGATTCGGCGCTTTCATGACTTGCTTGATCTGCTGTCTATTTTTGACTAATTTGTAACTCTCCATCGGGATCATACCTGACTCCAGATTTAACTCGAGAATATTTAATTGCTGCACTGTATAAATTATGTTTTAGTCCAGATATTTACTTCATGAATAAAAAATAAATATATAAAAATATATTCAGATCTCACCTTTATCGAGGTTAATATTAATAATAATATTAACCTCGCGACACGACGCGGGTCGATTAACCTCGCGACACGACGCGAGCTGTCACATCATGACACACACGACGCACTATACACGCACGAAACTCGCCACACTCCGCGATGACAGTCCCTCACGGGATGAAGCAAGCTACGCGGCGCGGCAATCAATCGAGATAGCCAATCGGCATCGCGGAAAAGTATCGAGAACCGCAACTCAAGTTCCTTGTAGAACCTAGAGAACTA
>NW_020211521.1:0-2692 GCF_003070985.1 Temnothorax curvispinosus | reverse complement strand
TGGAAAAATTATTTAAGCAGAGTCCCCTACTTGGGGAAACGGAACTTAGCCGGCTTAGTGTGTTGCCGTTACCGCGGGGAGCCACGTGGAGGCGTCCGCCCGTGTGCCGGGGCAGTTCGGTCATACGGCTCTGCCGCCGCTCAGTGCCCATCTGAGCGACTCGCATCACTGATGTCCACGGCAAAAGTGCCGACATAGATTAAAATCGGGAGTGTAGAGTGCTCCCGAATAAATAAATAAATAAATAAAATATTGGGTGGATCAGGTCCCAGACCGTCGTTTATGTATAAAATTACATCAGTGAGCTAGTGCCAAGAGTTTTTAATATGCAGCATCGCTGCTGTTGAGGCGCAAAGGCGCGTTATAATCCATAAACATATGGAAGATTTCCACTGAGCTCCTGAGTGCTTGGAGTGTTAGCGTTCTCAGCGAGCCTCTGTCTTTAATTTCCAATTTACGAAGACAGGTAACAGTGTCATTGGGCATTGCTCCTCTTGTCCCGATAACTATCGGGAGGATCATACAGTCTTTCGCCCCTAATTGGACTTTAAGCGGGCCTATGAGGGACGCATATTTGGCGAGCTTGTCCCTCTTGCCTCTCTCTAAGAGATCGCCATCCTCATGGCATATTGTTACATCAGCCACAAAAACCCTTTCCCGATACTGTATGATCAGGTCTGGTTGGAGATTCCTCAGATGAGGGTCCTGTAGTCGAGCTTCTTTCGTTATCGTCATTCCACGTTGCCCCAAAACGTGGCGCTCTATGAAGTCTCGAATATCATTGTGACGTTTAATACGACCAGACTTGGTGTACACGCACTGCCCCAGTATATGACCCAGTGTCTCGGGTTGAGCCTTGCACTTACGGCACATGACACCGCTGTTCTTAGTGGCTCTGTTCAGCGACACTTTATTTGCCGCGACATTGGCTCTTAACTTGAGAGCCGTAATATACCTGGAAGGTTTCAACAGGTTAGGCCGGTACAGCCATTCATTACCCACCTTATCGTCTTTATATGCTGGCACACCCTTGCCTTGGAACGGTAATTCCGCCCATTTGTGCCATTCATTCGCTTTGGCCTTATTTTTATAGCCGTCGATCTGTTTGATCGACTCTAAGGGCCAGCCCAGTTTGGCCACGTGCGCCAAGCGCTTTAATTTGTTCTCTAACCCCGACGCCACTACTAAGGCTTGGATCGCCGGATCGCTATTATTCAAAAAGCGAAAACCAGCTTTTAACATTGCGGACGTTACAACAATACCAAGCTTGGGAAAACCAATGCCGCCATCGCGCTTAGACGCGTATAGCAGACCATCTGCCGTAGACATTGGAAAGTGCAAAGTCTTTCACCGCCGTCCTTAGTGTTTGGTCCAGTTCATTTAATTCTGTGGCACTTACTGTACCCGCGGTGAAGACATACAAGAAGTGCGGCAAAACATACCGCGCCAAAAGTTCAACTTTTTGATGTGGCTTCAGGGGTAGCTTTTTAATTCTTGGGAGCGTGTCCCTTAGCCGCGCAATTGCGTGCTTAGTAACTACTCCTTCCCACGGAGTAACCTGAATGCCTAGGTATTGCAATGACTGAGCAGGGCCGCAATAGGCGATCATCTCGCCATTGCTGTGTATTTCTGGATCCACCATATACCAATTAGTCTTGGTGGTAACAATACCAAAAGCAACGCACTTCCCAAATGATAGTGCCATTCCCCATCGTGAAAGGAAGCCGACGAGCTCATCCATAAGCCGACTCGCCGCTTCTCTAGTGTTTGCAATGAGTATTATATCGTCGACCAAGGCCAGGCACGACATACTCAGGCCGTCTTTAATTTGGAAGCCTTCCATTCTTTCAAGTCTGTCTATAATCAAATCCATGCAGACGTTGAAAATAAGCGGAGACAGAGGGTTTCCTTGCTTGACTCCTCTTCTCAATTCAATGTCGAACGTTTCGTCACGACATTTTATAGTGGTTTTGGCTCCTTTATACGAATCCATTATCAATGCCACCACCTCCTCCGGCAGCCCTTTTCCGAGTAAGGCGTACCTGATAACAGGGTGCGGGAGGCTATCAAACGCCTTGGCTATGTCCACCTGAGTGGCTACAATTCCTTAAGAGAGTCATAGTTACTCCCGCCGTTTACCCGCGCTTGCTTGAATTTCTTCACGTTGACATTCAGAGCACTGGGCAGAAATCACATTGCAATAATACCCCCATTTTGATACTTGTGTACATATATATATCTCCTTGGAGCTTTCATACATAAATATATTTAAAAAATTTGAGATACTATTGCAACAGCATATTCTTGAGACCAAATCAAGTCAGAAAGTCCTGTACTACTTTTTCCTCTGACGGACAATTATGGGAATATCGTAAGAGCTAAAAATATTTTGAAAAATTCACCAAGTTTTCTTACATTTTAAAAAGTATTACACGTAAAAAAATGTTTCAGACAAAAGTTGTTTAAATTAATAAGTAAAAAAAGACAACACATTAAAAAATGAGGATTTCTATTTCAATAATTTAACTTGGGCGCTATTGGACCCAACATAATTCGCGGATCTAAAATCTAATAAAATCGTATATATATATTGGCATCCTCTATCAATACTTTCTTAGATAATTAAAGGAGATAATTAGCACACAAAATATTAAAATTTATAGATTTATTTTGTCTTATCAATAATTCTCTT
>NW_020211520.1:439-6523 GCF_003070985.1 Temnothorax curvispinosus | reverse complement strand
ACGAATATATGCATTGCGGGTTTATTTTATAAATGTAAAAACGGAAAAAACGACATTTATCAAGGTTTTTTTAAATTTTTAATATAATATGTAACGAATATAGTAATTTTAAAAGTCAGTATATAACTTGAACAAATAATATCCAATAAATAAAATAACCAAGGTTGTGTGATAGTTTTTTCACAATTATTTTTTATATACGGTAACAATATTTTAATAAATAAATAATAGATGTGTTAGAACCAGTTAAAACGATAACTAACAAACGTACGCGTAAAGGCCATCGCATACAAAATGCATAGCTTTGCATAAGCGTAGCATAAGACCGCTAAACCAATGAGCATCTAGTATAAAGTCGTCATATTGATTTACGAAAGATGTTCATTGGTCCGGCGGTCTTATGCTATAAATATGCAGCCAATGCAATTTTGTGTGCGATAGCCTTAAGAGTGAGACAAATATGTTCATGTCGCAGCCTACTCATATACCCAACTTTCTAAAAAAATAAGTATCAACGTAATCTGTAACATGGTGATAAATTGAATTATTAATTCCTAGATAAATGAAAATGACCTCTGTGCGGCGGGGACCGCGGCAGTGGCCTTCAGTATACGACTGCGGAGCAGTCTCGGTCCACGAACCAATGTGGATGGCCTTTCGGGACCCGCCACGGGTCTGCAATCCCTAAGCCACTCCCGCGCTCGGCCATTGTTTGGACGAATAAGTCCTGGGCCGCGCGGGTGTGGTTGAGATTGATCTGTAAGACTCTGAGAAAAATTATTTATTGTTTCCTTCAAAGTCCTCCAGCCCCTTCCTATCCAATGCTGCAAGGTCGCACGTGTTTGGCCCCGCTACATTTTGGGCCGCTTCGGGCTCGATCACCCAACCGAGCCCTCGCCTATCTCCCACTTCATCTTATCGGTCGGCTCGACCGAGCCTTTGGCCGTCGCGCTTGTATCCACGTCCTCGCACGCGTCCATGAGGGTGACCGCCGGCGCTGGCTCTAACGCCCTCGCCGTCTTCTTCTCTTCACTCTTGTCCGTATTGGCGGCGACCGTCGTTGACGCCACCGTCCTAGTCGCCTTTTTCCCCCTTTTCCCGGATGTCTTCTGCTTGCTATCCTGAAAGTGGGAGACATCCACGTTGACCCGCTCGCTGCTCAGCACTTTCAGGAGCACGTGTGGAGTCTTTTTTTCTGTGGGTACCCCTTCAGCCGTTTTGACCGTCACCCTTCTTGCTGCCGCCGCCCTTCTTCTTTTGCGGCTGGGCAGGGCCCTTCTCTTTGACAGGAGGATTACCGTTTCTCCTCTTTTCTTTAGGGGCAGCTCCCCCCCTCGTTTGTTTTGGGCCTTTGCAGGACTTCCCACCAACTCGATGGTTGGCGGGTCGCCTCGCCCCAGCACAGACCACGCAGTGCGGCGGGTCCATACAAGTTTTGGCCAAGTGGCCCTCCTTGCCGCACCTATAACGAAGGCCAGTGCGGTCTATCGTGCACGTCGCCCGGGTATGGCCGAACGACATGCACCTATAGCACTGCAAAGGCCGTTTAGTAAAAAGCTCCACCTTGGTCTTTGCCCACCCTATCACGATTTTGCTTTCCCTCGGGAGCAGATTGGCCAGCGCCAGCGGGCAAAACCGTGAACATGCCGTTGGCCGCCCGTTTCGGGAGACCTACTTTAATCGCGGATGGGAAAATTTTTTCTTTCTCCGCGAAAGTCTCTTTAACATCGGTCTCAGACACCGAATCATCCATGTTGCTCAGCCTGAGATCGGCCATGAGCTCAGGTCTCGCAACACGAACGCTCTCCTTGTTTGCGAGCACTTCGGCCATCTTCTCTGCCAAAGTGTCCGCCTTTTGTTTATTGTCCTCGCCGGCCACCTCGATGCTGTACGCATTGGTGGCCGTACACCTAACGTTGTAAAACGTGATTCCCAAATATGACAATTTGATGCGCCGGCGTACCTCTATCATACATTCGGCGTACTTACCCTTCGGGCATGTTAGTACCACTGCCGATGTGCGTGGTACTTTACGTTTTCCTGCACTCGGGGGTGTTGTTTTGGCAGGGGGGAAAAGAGTCCCGACGTTTGCTCCCCTGCCTGCAGTGACCCCCTTTGGTGGTATTTTCCTCTTTGCTGCAGGTTGTGCAACAGCAGAGACTTTACCCCCCTTTTTCTTCTCCCCTCTCTTCACCACCGTAGACCACAGCTGGTCTGCAGCCACAGCCGGTGTCGAGAGGGGTACGACAGCCGCGGGTTTTGCCGACTTGTCTCTCTTGGCAATGCCAGCCTGTTTGCTTGGCACCGCCGCTGTCGTCTGAGCGGCATTTCTTCCCTTTTTACTCGTTTCTTTATTAACGGATCCTCCCGGCGGTAATTTTGGCGGGACGCTTGGTCCGCTTAAACTCGGGGCTGTCTTCGCCGGGGTACCAGAGATGGCTCTTCTCATTTCCTCAAGCTTGTCGAGGAGTAATCCCTCAATCCTTTTCGAGAGGGATCCGAGGATCCTCTCCTCCATCCCCTTGTCAGAGGTGTCGCCACCGGATCTGCCTCCGCCCGTGACAGTCACAGAGGCAGCCGGCGATACAGCTTCATCTCTCACCTTGGAGGCCCCAAGGAGCGGTGGTCGTCTTGCTTCCGGCATTCTTTCTATCTTGACTTCCTCGAGTATCTCCTCCCTCCTGCATAGCTCGTTTTCCATCTTCATCTCCGAGTCGTCCGAGCTGGAGGTATCAAGCTTTTTCGTGATACGTCTCCGTTTCCTACGCACAATTTTGGGCGACGCAGGCGCTTTCCTGTCCGGTTGCTGCTGCATTTGCTGTTGCAGCAACACGGTTTGCTGTTGCAGCTGTGTGATCTGCTGTTGCAGCCTCGCGTTTTCGTCTCTCAGCGAATTGAGATTACTTATCTCTTGCTGCTGAGCTGTGACCCTCCTGCGGAGGTCCTCTAGCTCCTCGTCTCTGGCGACCCCTATCATAGAGTCGCTCATACGGCCTCATCTTCTCATTAAGTTGGGGGCATTTCTCGATCACTTTATCAACGCCCCGTAAGTTCTCGATGATAACGCCAGGTAGTTCCAGTGTGGGAGCCACGCTTAGAATCTCCAGCTTTTCCTTCTCCTTCGTTCTCCTACTTTTGGAGAAATCTGCAGGTACGGCAGGGTTTTTCATGTCCTCAATGTCCTGCATTATCTTCTTCCTCTCCTTTTCTGCCATGAGAACTTTTTTCCAGGCGTAGTCACCCTTCGTTATAAGCCTCCCCTGCTTGCCGAGCCTTTGCCCTCCATGAGGGCCTTACGTTGCTCGAGGAAAATTTTGTTGTCCGAAGGAGGTACGGTGTCGTCTTCTTCGTTTGTGTCCATCCTATCATCAGTCTCCTCCTGTGTGGAAATTTTCTCCTGTGTGGAATTATCTTCCGGGCCGCGCCAAAATTTCTCCATTAATCCGCTATTCCTGTACTCGGACCAGCGGGTCCTAATATCTTTCCCTTTTTCTCCATCTAAAGAGTTCGAATCTATTCCTCTATCTCCATTTCTGGATCTAGAACTGTCCCGGCTGATGTATAGTCCATTGGGTCATTTTTAAGAAAGGCATCCATCCTTCTCATCAAAGCGTTTTCGCTCCATATTTTTTCTATCAGGACGGTGGGAACTTTCCCTATGCCTGATGGGCAACCCCTCCATCGCCCCTCCCGCCGGGGGACCAGCCTGTAATCCTGGATCGCCGGCCGAGGTAACCTCCGCGTCGACGACCCAACGCTACTCGCCGGCAGACTTAGGGTAAGGGAAACACCCCACCATACGCCTTCCGCGCGCTAAGCCGAGCAGGGGATCCGGCCGAGCAAGCTCAATCTCAGTCCCCCGCTCCACCGCCCGCGAGAGGCCAGGGCACAGGATGCCCCCCAGATGATGCGGTCGTCTGTCGACAAGTTTTCATACGCGCCGCCGGTCCTTGCGTCCGACGGCTAGACCCGCCGGCCCCGATTTCAAAAGATGTTCGAGCGGCCCGACCGGTCTCCCACCCAGGTCGCCCCGGCCCCGACCTCGAAATACGTTCGAGCGGCCCGTGACGACCCTCCACACCGGCGGCACCGTGGGTCCACGACCCTGGTGTGCAAGCCACCGGTGCAGGCCGCTCCTCCGGTTGGCCCGGCACCACGTACCGGGCCAGCCCAAAAAAGGGTTGTTCCTCCCACCTCCCACCAGAGCACCGGCATCAGGGAGGCATTGAGAGGGACCTTCCCGTCCCTTCGGCGAGACGGCATCCTCGCCCGCCTCGGGAACGGGGAGTACAACCCTTCCCAAGCCCCAGATCCTTCCACGGGCACACCTTTCCCCGCCCTGCCAAAGCACCGGCGTGCAATGGGCAGGAAGGTGGGGCCCATATAACTCGAGCCCGAATTCCCCGATCTGCCGGAGCACCGGCGTGCAATGATCAAGAGATCCGAGACTCGCTCCGTGGTTTTTTCTCGAAATTTTCCTTTTTGTAGGCCGGCGGGAGGAGTAGAAACTCCCCCCTAACGGTCCCGGCCGACCGGGCAATTGAAGTCAGGGCCACCAACCCCTACCGGCTGTTGGAGTCCGGGTGGCCGAGGACGGGGATTACGCCCGAGTTTCCTTGGACAACCAGTCCTGGCCAGACCCGGACTCCTAAGCAGGCCACCCGGTCCCCCGGTTTTCTGTCAGGGTTTTCCTTCCCTTAGGTCGGTTAAGAGAGCAAGGGCTCATCCCTCACGGCCACGACCGGCCGGACAATTGTTTATAAAGGTAGTCTGCCTTGCGAGTCCCCGAAGGAACTCTCCGGTCTCCGCCAGTCCGAAGACTGATGAAGATTACGGTGCTGGTGTGCTCGGATACCTCGGGTTCGCAAAACCCGTAGCGGGGAAGGATCCTAGGAAAAGGTCCCACCCCCTAAGGGGCTCCCTTGTCTTCCTGTCTCCCAACACGCAGTCAATCACCGACTCCCCTCTTCTCCCTGTATACGTCCATTCTCCTTCCTTATCTTCTCTAATTTCTCCGTCAAAAATCGCCCACCCATGCTCTTCCAAAAACCTACATAACCTTCTTTCCTTTCCGTTTACCTTGCCATCTTTCGTTTTTCTTTTCCCTTCTCCTCTCTCTTTTTCCCCCTCTTTCTCCGTTCTTGCGTTAAAATTTCCCCTATTAGCACCCTCACTCCCGTCTCTATCTCCTCCACCCATTACTTTAAGTCTTCCAATTTCCTGTCCATATCTTATTTATATACACTCCTACTATGTTCCACCAATTCTTCCTTAACCTCATCTTTATCGATAGCATCCCTTCCTTATTTTTTGTCGTCCTTTTTTTTCCATTTTGATTCCTACTCTCACCTCTACTATTATTCCTCCTACCGCCCTTCCCTTCCGATTCTTCCTCCCTGCTTTCTGCACTTCCCACACATAACCTTTCGGCAGCCTTTCCTTTATCTTTTCACATCCCTTACCATCCACCCACTTCTCACATAACACTATTACATCCCATTCCTCCAGCCTCTTCCAAAATTCTATCTTTATTTGTTAATCCCGCCACATTCCAAAAAGCCACCTTATATATTCTCATTCTCTCTCTCTCTCTCTTTCTCTCTCTTTTTCTCTCTCTCTCTCTCTCCTCTCTCCCTCCTCCCCCTCTTTCTCTCCAAATTTTTTCTCTAATTCCTCCCTCTTATCCTTCTCATTCTCTACTCTTCTTTCACCCACCCGTTCTCTCTTTCTCTTCTACTCAACCTACCTTTGCCTTTTTTCTCTTTTGCTTTTCTTCCCTTCTTCTTGCCCTGCCTCCCAACACCTCCCTCTATTATCCCTAAGCACACATCTCTTATCTTATCCCACACCCACCACTTCCCCTCTATCCTTACCTTGCAAGGGAGAGGTGCACTTGTACACGGTACATTTGGACACCGTTCATTTAGACACGGTTATTTGGACACGATCAAATGGACACCGTTTTATATGGACACGGTTCATTTGGACACCGTTCATTTGGACACGGTTCACTTGGACACGAAAATGCGCGGCCTGTACACTTGGACACGAAAATGCGCGACCTGTTCACTTGGACACGAAAAT
>NW_020211520.1:0-429 GCF_003070985.1 Temnothorax curvispinosus | reverse complement strand
TGTTCACTTGGACACGAAAATGCACGACCTGTTCACTTGGACACGAAGATGCGCGGCCTGTGCAGTTGGACACGAGAATTCGCGACCTGTTCATTTGGACACGAAAATACCTACATAGGTTAGATGACGCGCTTTAAAAAATTTAACTGTTTAAAGCGCGTCACTAACCCACATAGGTTAGATGACGCGCTTTAAAAGTATTTAATATAGGATATATTGACGAATAGGGATGCAATAACATTAACATAAATTTATGATTAATTTGTCTATCATTTTCGTGTCCATCTGCACAGGTCGCGCATTTTCGTGTCTAAGTGAACAGGTCGCGCATTTTCGTGTTCATCTGCACAGATCGCGCATTTTCGTGTCCAAATGAACCGGCCGCGCATTTTTGTGTCCAAGTAAACAGATCGCGCATTTTCGTGTCCA
>NW_020211519.1:2352-4385 GCF_003070985.1 Temnothorax curvispinosus | reverse complement strand
TTTTTTTTTTTCGTAGAAAATTGGTAACGAAAAACTATATACTTTATGGCACTCCCCGGGAAATTCTACCCCTATTTCATGTACTCGTGGTAAAAATTCGGTCCACTAACGAATGAGTAGTTCGCGGACAGACGGACGGACGGACAGACAAACAGTCGCGTTTTATATAATAGTAATAATGATATAAATATTAATAAAAATAATTATATAAATATTATTATTATTACTAGAAAAAGTGAAGTGTATACGTATAGGGGAGACCGGAGCGAAGTCGGCCGTATTTTTTCGGTGCCGATATTTAACAACAAAATAAATTATTTTAGTGAAATATAGTATACCATTGTAAAGAGTGAACTCTTAGCTACAAAATTTATATAGGCATTTTTTGTCTACGTCGCTTTGTTCAACCGGTATAGAGTAAAAACAACAAAGGTGCAAAAATCGAAAAGTCAAAATTCCCGGAGCGCAGTCGTGTCTTTATTCTCGGACTGGATTTTGAATAAAGATATACATAAGTTTAATCATAAAAATTAATAGAATACACTTTATTTATTGTTTTTTAGTAGAAAAATGGAAAGCAGAAAATAATGTCAAGAAAATCAATTTTTTTTCGCTAACAGTTAAAGCATATAAAAACAGAGTCTGACGAGCCCACGCACTCGTTGTGTGCCTTACGCCTGCACAAAATGCACTGTTTTTCATCGGCTCTGTTTTCTATTATCTCCAAGCATACGCAGCACATATTATTTAGCTATCTTGATTTCGTTTTAGCTTGGTCACGACTTCGCCCCAAACACAAGTTTTAGGTTTGGTCGCTTATAAAATAAAAGAAATCAATGAAAATAAAAAAAACTGCACTGGATTCGTGTTCACAGCATGCATTACTTTTTAGAATCATTTACTTTGAGATTCAGAGAAACAATAATACTTAAGATATTACAAACTTTCGACGCGGAAGAAATTTTACTTTTGACCTGCGAAAACACGTTTGCTTCGATAAGAATCACAACATGGCACGTAACCTTACTAAACTCCGTTGGTCACGTGGGCACCATATAAGCCGCGTTTACAGTATCAATGGCGAGTTCACACAACATACAGATTTCGAGATAATTGCAAAAACGACTCCGCCCCGGGGCCGACTTCGCCCCGGTCTCCCCTACACATATATACATATATGCACATATGTATACATAAGTATATATTGTATTGTGTGAAAATGAATACTTTTATAATCAAGAGACACGGTAGTGTCTCGCGCCAAGTACACGCGGAGCGAGACCGACCGTGACTCTTTTACGCGACGCGACGGGTTGCGAGTACCCGAGATGTTGAGATCTCGATAACGAGTGAACGGATCAAGTTCTAAGTAGGCTTGATCGATAGCTTGGGGTCCAATTAGGGGGGGGTTTCTCTCATAATATTCCGCTACGTGCCCTACAAGCGGAGATATTGCGACGCAAAGTCCAAATGTGAAATTTTTTTATTAAGATACGTCGTCTACGTCGACCGCTCTCATCTCAATATTATTATGATTATCAGAGAAACGTCACTTTCACTTTTTCGACGCTAGCGGCGCAGGTATCGCCAGTTTCGATATCGCGCGCGTATTTCGAAATTAGGTCGATAGACTTATCGGTCAGGACCCCTATTCTGTAACTCGTAACGACAGTGTCGGTATCGTTACGTTGTCGTTGCGCAGGTATACTATATGGAAAAAAAGCTGCGCAACGACGACATAACGATACCGACACTGTCGTTAGAGTTACAGAATAGAGGTCCAGGGCCCGTATTCTGTTCCTGCCTACCGACAACTGTCGGTTCGATAAGTGTCGTTGCGCAGGTTTTTCATATCGTGTAAAAGCTGCGCAACGACACCGATAATTGTCGGTAAGGCCCGGTCTACAATGGATGTCGTAAGTCGGAGTTGTAAGAAATTGACCAATCACAATCTATTATTCTCCTTGCGGCCGAAGAATAATGAACTGTGATTGGTCAATTTCTTACGACTCCGACTTCCGACATCCATTGTA
>NW_020211519.1:0-2252 GCF_003070985.1 Temnothorax curvispinosus | reverse complement strand
AATTAGGTCGATAGACTTATCGGTCAGGAGGAAGATTTCTATTTAGGAAAATTAAATATATACTTATATAATATATATTGAATCAATTGCTTCATGTTTATCTGGAGAGATTTCGTATCCTTACATCGTATTACCACCGCTGCCGGAAAAAAAAGTTCTCTACACTTTTGGCAGAAAGTGCCGCTAGGAAATTTTTAAGTCGATTCTTATGAATCAAGCTTGAATTCGATGTCTAGGTATCTCAGGTTGCCGATGACGAAGTCCAGATAGTGCGCTTCATAGTTTTCGGTGTCCAGGTGTAATAATACGTTGAATTCGATGTCTACGTGTCCCAGGTTGCCGATGACGAGGTCCACATAGTGCGCTCCGTAGTTTTCGGTGTCTACGTGTATAAATACCTTGAATTTGATGTCCACGTGTCCCAGGTTGCCGATGACGGGATCCAGATAGTGCGCTTCATAGTTTTTGGTGTCCAGGTATAATCGTACGTTGAATTCGATGTCTAGGTATCCCAGGTTGCCGATGACGAGGTCCACATAGTGCGCTCCGTAGTTTTCGGTGTCTACGTGTATTAATACCTTGAATTCGATGTCCACGTGTCCCAGGTTGCCGATGACGGGATCCAGATAGTGCGCTTCATAGTTTTTGGTGTCCAGGTGTAATCGTACGTTGAATTCGATGTCTAGGTATCCCAGGTTGCCGATGACGAGGTCCACATAGTGCGCTCCGTAGTTTTCGGTGTCTACGTGTATTAATACCTTGAATTCGATGTTCACGTGTCCCAGGTTGCCGATGACAGGATCCAGATAGTGCGCTTTATAGTTTTTGGTGTCTAGGTGTAATCGTACGTTGAATTCGATGTCTAGGTGTCCCAGGTTGCCTATGACGAGGTCCACATAGTGCGCTCCGTAGTTTTCGGTGTCTACGTGTATTAATACCTTGAATTCGATGTCCACGTGTCCCAGGTTGCCGATGACGGGATCCAGATAGTGCGCTTTATAGTTTTCGGTGTCCAGGTGTAATCGTACGTTGAATTCGATGTCTAGGTGTCCCAGGTTGCCGAGGACGAGGTCCACATAGTGCGCTTCGTAGTTTTCGGTGTCCAGGTGTAATAATACGTTGAATGCGATGTCTACGTGTCCCAGGTTGCCGATGACGATGTCTAGATAGTGAGCTCCGTAGTTTTTGGTGTCTACGTGTATTAATACCTTGAATTCGATGTCTAGGTGTCCCAGGTTGCCGATGACGAGGTCCACATAGTACGCTCCGTAGTTTTTTGTGTCTACGTGTATTAATACCTTGAAATTGATGTCTAGGTGTCCCAGGTTGCTGATGACAAGGTCCAGATAGTGCCCTCCGTAGTTTTCGGTGTCTAGATGTAATAATACCTCAAATTCGATGTCCACGTGTCCCAGGTTGCCGATGACGAGGTCCACATAGTGCGCTTCGTAGTTTTTGGTGTCGAGGTGTATTAATAACTTTAAATCTGCATGTAGGACACGTAGATATCGAATTCGAGGTATTAATACACGTAGACACCGAAAACTACGGAGCGCACTATGTAGACCTCGTCATCGGCAACGTGGGACACCTAGACATCGAATTCAACGTATTATTGTACCTGAACACCGAAAACTATGGAGCGCACTATCTGGAACCCGTCATCGGCAACCTGGAACACGTGGACATCGAATTCAAGGTATTAATACACCTGGATACCGAAAACTATGAAGCGCACTATGTGGACCTCGTCATCGGCAACCTGGGACACCTAGACATTGAATTCAAGCTTGATTCATAAGAATCGATTTAAAAATTCCCTAGCGGCAGAATTAAAATTATGTCATGACATAATAATAATTCGCTGAATTAAAATTATGTCTAGACATAATAAAAATTGGATGAATTGAAATTATGTCTGACAAAAATAATTCCGCATTTTTATTATGTGTATACACATAATTATAATTCATACAATTTTTATTATGTGTACACATAATTTGTTTTCGAATGAACGTAAAACGTATTTGTTATAATATCCATTATTGAAAATCGATATGCGCGACAAAAGCTCTTGTATATCATTAATTATGTTATTATTTATTATATATATTTCTATCTATATATTTTCAGTATTATTGTTACATTAGAAAAATTATTGGCATTTAGGATACGAATCTTTTTCCGTTAGTTTGTAAGTTTCATGGTTAAAAAGATCATGTCGTATTATTAACATATACCTAAGATTTATA
>NW_020211518.1:0-1274 GCF_003070985.1 Temnothorax curvispinosus | reverse complement strand
CTATACGCTAGGGAGACATGGCGGTAGCAATTCCCCACATACTCCCCTTCGAGTAACAACGAATAAATGCTACTATTGAATAGCTCGCTTGTAACGCTAAATATAATGCTTAACTTAAACTTTGGTATACATAGCTTCGTGAGGAACATAAATTTTTAAAAAATTATTTTAACAGGCAAAGGTAACATGCTTTTTAGGACGCGCATAAGTCCTTAGTGCCGGTTGTACATCGACGGACGGATTAATTAGGTCGTCAGGTACAAGGTATGCTGGTTTTATATTTTCTACGGATACGCTGCGCTCGGTGCCGTTTACATCTATGTCGAAAACGCGGTCGGAAACTCGCTTAATAATACGATGCGGTCCTGTGTATGGACGTTCGAGACCTTTTTTAGTACCTCCTACGCGAAGAAAAACATGTGTGCACGATTGTAAGTCTTTGAAATAAAATGCACGTTTTTTGTGTCTGTGTTCTACAGGAACTGGTTTAACTTTACGCATGTATTCGCGAAATTCTTCGATGAATGCGTGCGGATTAGGAGTAAAATCGTCGGGAAGTACAAATTCGCCCGGAATACGCAGGGTTGTTCCATAAACAAATTCCGCGGGCGACGCTCCGGTGTCGAGACGGACGTGAGTGCGTAAACCTAATAATACGGTTGAAAGCACACTTGTCCACTGCTCGTTTGCGTGACACATAATTGCAGCTTTAAAGGTTCTGTGCCATCGCTCGATTAAACCGTTTGAGGCAGGATGATACGCTGTAGTGCGAATGCGCTGACAGCCGATTAGCTGTAGAAGCGCTGTAAATAATTGCGATTCAAACTGACTGCCTTGGTCGGTAGTTAATGTTTTAGGTGCACCGAAATTCGCGATCCAGTTATCGTAAAATGCTCGCACGATTGTTGTAGCTTCTATATTTTTCAGAGGGACGGCTACAGGCCAACGCGAAAATCTATCGTTAAGCGTAAGGCAGTATTTATACCCGTCTGACTCGTACAAGGGACCTACTATATCCATATGCACATGTTCGAAGCGGGCATCTGGTGCGACAAATTTATCTGGAATTGATTGCACGTGCCGAGTGATTTTTGACTGTTGACAATCGATGCAGCTTTTGCACCATTTCGCGATGTCACGATGCATATTAGGCCATACGTAACGTTGGCGAATGACGCGATCTGTGACTTTAGCACTTGGATGAGCTGTGTTATGAAATAAATGAAATACGCGTTTGCGAAGGGATGCCGGTATGTACGGTCGAATGGTTTCTC
>NW_020211517.1:0-2979 GCF_003070985.1 Temnothorax curvispinosus | reverse complement strand
AGCGTTTCTAATCGTCACGCATGAATTAGCTGCTAATTAATCATTCAGCCTTCGCGAATGGACGGCAGCGAGATTATCGTTAAAGTGCAAGAACTGGATCGCCGACTCAATGGAAATTTACCTAAGTGCCATTCATTGTCATCGACAACGCGTTGCGTGACGCATAATGGGAGGTCCTTATCGATTAAGTTAAATAGCCTTGTCATATTTAGTAGTGAGCTAAAGATTCTAATTTAAAAGCACGTTTTTATAGCATGTACATTGGAAAACGATGAGTAGAAAGAGTGCATGAGTAGCGGGACAATAGAGCTAAGCTAGAAAATCTACAACTATGATGAGCAAATAACGCGAGGCATTCGAGGGTCGGTTTTCGAAACTGTCAGCTGGCCCGATGGATCGTATCTCCCTATAGTGCTCAATTTAGGGTCCATTAGAGACACGTAAAACCGTCAGAAAAGAGAAAGAATCGGCCGTCTCGGACGGTCGGTCTTGGAGTAAGCGGAGCGCGGTTGTAAAGACAGGCACGGGACGATTTCATGTGCGGTACACCTAACCGCGATGTTTTGTTTCCACCGCGAAAGAGAAAAGAAATGGGGCCTCGTTCCAACAGGAGCAAACGTGAGTCTTTGTGATTCACTGCTGCCGCACGTCATCGCGCCGACGAGCGGCCTGCAATTTTCACATGCAAGTTCGCATGTAAAGGCCGTCCGGGAGCGAGCTTGGTTTCAATAATTTCCTGGGTTTTGCGGACCGCGAGAAGAGGGACGATAATAACTCCCTAAATAATAAATAATAAAAGAAAGTAGAGAGAAGAAATAAAGAAAAGAACAGATACTGGTTTCGTTATATCTTGAAACGAAAAAAACGTTACTATTCTGTAGTGTTATAAAAATCCATGCCTTTTCTGTAGCATTTCAGAATTATGCTACGCTTCATCTTTTCATCCTTTGATGAAATTAAAGTCAATTAATTTATCTCTCTTATTAAAAAATTAATTTTTATTACAATCTTCTTTCATAGCTTCAGTATTCGCTAATCACAAAAGTAATAATCTTTTAACACTTATATACTTTCATGTTTTGAATTTCAAACTAATTTAAAAGTGGCGTGCAGTATGCACGATCGCATTCTGAAGGTGCGACTTTGTAAACCGAATTAATCATAACGAGATTGACAACGAAGATTGATTTGCGTGTAACGTTTTACGCAACGAACCGCTCGCTGAGCGCCGTTTCGTGTTAGATTTCGCGCTTCACTGAGAGGTGTCAGATAAGAGTTTGACATGCATTAGATATTAGATAACCAGAAAGCTAAGAGCAAACGGAGTCCCAGGATTAGGCCAACACCCTGTGTCAATACTAAAAAAATTCATGATATTAAATTCTTATGCCACAAAACAATTTCGAGAAATAATTTTACTGAAATATATTTCTGTATCTTTTTTTAATGTAATTAATTATTATAATTATATAATAATAGTTTCTGACAACTTTCGAATTTTTTTACTTCCGCGAGCTAATGTCCCGGCGGTCATTAACGCAAGACACTGTCCTTAATTAAGCAAAGCTTCCCTCGTTGCTGGAGAAATGGCGGAAGCGGCAGTTTATACCGTGGCGATAAGGCGCGATTGTGAGCAGGATATAGTATTTTACGGAAAGAATAATCTTTCTTCGGCAGCGACCGAGTACCGTCGAGTACTTGCTCGAGTTCCCCCTCGGCGTTTCTCCTTGCATGAGATTTTACGGCGGATGCACACATTACAGAGAATTTTTGTGAGACTACCGAGTAGCGGACAAAAAGCGACGATATTTTATAGAGCGAACCCCTACGTCAGTGTTTGGTCAGAAAACACCTCTTCCGGTCTCTCAGAACTTCCCGTGCCTTCGGAGGCAGCCTTCCGAGACGTTCTTATGAAAATTACTGAAGACACTCGAGTAACAAAGCTCACATATCTATATCTCAAAATGTATAAAAAATAATTTAACCTTTTATATTTGTTCTATGATTAAAAAATAAATTATAGAAAGCAATTGGAGCATTTTTTCTTGTTTCACAAAAAACTTGTGTAATTAGAATCTTTTGCTTTAAAATAATTAAACTTAAAATGCATATAAATAACTTATCTATAAAAGAACCTGACTTAAAAAATTAATTAGACATAATAAATGAGATGTAGCTCATTAGGGATATATGGATATATAATTGACTGGCTATAAAAGACATGCATAATCCGTTTTACGAATATATTAATATCCTCAAACAAATATTCCCTCAAAAAAACCTACATCCCCTACATAAACACTCATTACCACCGCAAATGCAAACGACATAAAGTGTTTAATTTCGCAATTGCGTACGTTTTACAAGCAATTCGCTCACGTCGCGCGTAGAACTTTTTCCGCATACGGGGAATCTACTGAAACCGTGACGCGCGCAATAATCGCGCGAACTTATCCGTGACCGCGGAGATTTATTTACTTATTTGTGAATTTCTCTTTGGGAAAACCGACGACGTTGACGCGAACCGAAGGCCACACGTTCGGCGGTTGATTATTTCCAAGGATGCGTCGGAGGTGGATGCGCCACGTTCTTTTGTACCTCTCTTTTGTATCTCTGCGTTTGGATTTACGCGAGAACGTCCCCGTAGTCCCGGAGGGGGCCTTCGATCCGACCTCTCGACACCGAGAGAGGCGGTACATACAACTGCATAAAAGAACGGCTGCGAGGAGTAGATTCATCACGCACGTACGCGTCATCGTTCCCTTTGATTCGATAATAATTATCGACCTTGCGGCGAAAAAAAAGACCCGCAGGAATACTAATAAACCGCGAGACAATGCAGCCGCGAGAGCGGCAGATGCATATACGCTTTATCTCGTTCCTCGAACGTTCGCCAATCGCTCACGGCGTACTGTTGTCCTAGAAATTCCACCTGGCGTGGAAGATACGGGTGCGATTAATTTATCCTTCTTTTAATTA
>NW_020211516.1:0-1846 GCF_003070985.1 Temnothorax curvispinosus | reverse complement strand
CTTTTTGAGATATTCAAGGAAAACTTGGTAACTTTTTCAATATTTAGCTTATGATGTCTCAACAACTGTTTGTCGGAGAGAAAAGTAATACAGAACTTTTTGAATTGATTTGGTCTCAAGAATATTCTGTTGCAATAGTACCCTAACTTTTTTAAATACTTGTGTAAACAGCTTCTTAAAGCTTTTATGTATACATAAGTATTTAAAAAAGTTAGGGTACTATATTGCAACAGAATATTCTTGAGACCATATTAATTCAAAAAGTCCTGTATCACTTTTTTCTCCGACAAATAGTTATTGAGACATTGTAAGCTAAATATTGAAAAAGTTATCAACTTTTCCGTGAATATCTCAAAAAGTATTGGCAAATAAAAAAATTTTTCAGACAAAAATTGTTCAAATTTATTAGAAAAAAAAGATGATACAAAAAAATAGAAGTTTCTATTTCAAAAATTTTACTTGGGCCTTACTAGGGCCCCTGATCCAAAATTTAATAAGATCGTCTATTGGCCCTTTTTGGACCCTCCAACTTTTATCTAAAACATTTTTCCAATAAATCAACCTTTCTGAGATAATTGACCGTTCCAAAACTTTTGGTACGTACGGTATATAATACATTCTACAAGTACACGTAAAGGATTGTAGACAAAATAATAGTACAGATATGTAATTTTCAATATTACACAATATCTTAAAAATCATACAAGGCAGCTGACGAAACATAAATATATTAGGATTTTTATATTTATAACACGTTTCAAGGCAAACCTTTCTGGACTCATCCTGTTTTCTATGTAGACTCATCCATGGTCTGTAAGACTGATTTTTATAGATAAAAATAGAATATTAAAAATTTAATCTTGATGAACATGAACTTTGGATTTTTATTAAAGTTGGGGATATCTTTTAATATAAGAACAAAAAATTAAGATTAGAAAACTATCCCAAACGCTTAAGCGCTACAACGTGTATACAAAGGAAGAAAACATCAATTTTGTGTTTTGTCAGTCTGAGAGACTATAGGATGAGTCCAGAAAGATTAAGTCTATTGGTGTTGTATTCCTGTAATTTTCTATTCTACCGTCTTTTTAGAAATTGACAACGCTAAAGACAGTAGCGATTCAGAATATCTTCCTTCAGAAGATGAACAGAGTATATCAGATAATGAATTGCCACATCAAGAAAGTGGATCAAAAGATGAACAAAATGTATTGAATAATAAATTGCGAATAAAACACAAATCAGCGTTAAATATAACTGCATCGTCAGCATCAAGTTTAGATGCCTCGCAAATTAACAATAATGTATCAGTATGCAACGACGAAGTTATGTATGTTGAATCATCTAATGTAAAAAGTGTGAAACGGAACTATTGCATTTTCTGTAGCAAATTGCAAACTCAATTAGTACGACATTTTGAAATGGTACATAAAAATGAACCAGATGTAAAAAAATTTGCTATTTTACCTAAGAAGAATCAAGAAAGAAGGAAAATTATCGATATTTTGCGGAAAAATGGCAATTTCAAATTTAATACAAACTCTGAAGTAAATAACGGACAACTTATTGTGTGCAGACATCTTAATAAAAAATATAACAGGTTCGCTACAGATTATATTGCTTGTGCAAAATGCAAAGCTCACTTTGTAAAATCAACAATACAATTTAGATTAGATGATTCAAATTCATTTTGTATTAATATCCGTATGAATATCTGACATAAGTAAAAAGTATATTATTATTTCATACATACGATAAAATAACTATTACAGATATGGTTCATAATATTAGCTAAACTTATCATAACATGTATTTAATGCGTCATCAGTCGTCTCCTCATTATTAG
>NW_020211515.1:0-1499 GCF_003070985.1 Temnothorax curvispinosus | reverse complement strand
TCTCCGGATGCCGCAGCGACATCGAGTCGTACCACAGAAATAAATCTCTCCGCGTCAGCCCTCGATCCGCGCGTCCTCCTCACCGCCGCCGCCGTAAAAGCCGCGGTGGAGAGTCGTCATTCGTCATAGAATCGCCCACAATTAATTATGCCAAACGGCAATCGATACGTCGCACGCGCCTTTTTTCCACGCGTTATCTCGTATCGGCCTTGTGAGAAATAAATCGGTAGAATTCCAAGACGAATGATTTCACGTTAACAAATTGCTTTCGTGATAAGACATATTGCCATGCAATTTTCGTCTCGTTTGCTGTTATCTTCATCGTTGAATCCGCTAAACAATGCGTGTTATGTAGGTATATAAGGAACGCTAAATTTTTCAGTAATTATCTCTGCAATTTGCCGATTTCTACTCTCTGAAAGTCGAAGAATGAAATATCACTCAAAACGAGTGAAATGCAAGTGTAACGAAAAGTGAAAATTCAGCCTGTGCACTTCGAGTAAAATTGCGCTCTATAAGTTGGAGTGAAATCGTATTCCATTTGAGTGAAAGGGAACTCTTTTTGAGTATAATAGATCACTGTCCATACACAAAAAGAACGGTTTTGCTGAAGTATCTAAAAAATTTAGCTAAATACAAATTGAAAATAATTTTTTGCACCATCAAAATATAATTATGTAGAACACTCAAGTTGATTGCTAAAATGTCAAATTTTTTTGCAGCATTTTTATCTTACTTCAGCGACCTACTATAATTATTTTGATGGTGCAACAAAATTATTTTTTTGTATTTATATAGCTAAATTTTTAGATACTTGAGCAAACCCGTACTTTCCGTGTAGGACTGAATTATGTCACTCTACAATTTTAGTGGAAAATTTCACTCTGTTTAGAGTCATTTATCAGTCGATCTGTATCGTGAGTCGCTATAGCTTTAAAGTGAGATTGTATCACACCTAAGTAGCCGCTCCAAAAATTCGAGTGAAAAATTCCGAGAAAAATTCACTCCTACTTTATGAATGCCCGCATTTACTCAAATTAGAGTGACAACCTTCTCTTTTGGAGTAACTAACTAAATCACTCTATACCAGTGGCGAAACTACTCTATAAGATTTAGAGAATATGTATTTGTTGTACTCTTTGAAAGCTTTAGTAACGTCGCGGTATACTGCAGTGTTCTACAAGTCTGAATCAAACTACTTGTTCTACATTTCACTTTTGACAGGCTGGAAAAATAAATTTTGCCTACAAGATTGCCGCGGAAACAACGCGAGAAGAGACCCGTGGAAGCCGCGGTGCGACATTCCATGCCGGGTAACGAACTTCCCGCCGTTAATTGACAAAAATTCTCTGCCAAACGTTTCGCGCCGGCTGTCAATATCCGCCAATTTGCGAGTCGCTCGGCTGACTTTCCGCATCCAGCGCCAGCGGGGCCAGCGAAGTTCGTCTCTCGCGCGCAGTTCGTCGGTGTAAACTGTAATTTCCAGCTTTGATTAGCCG
>NW_020211514.1:0-2327 GCF_003070985.1 Temnothorax curvispinosus | reverse complement strand
CCTCCTCTCCGTGGTCCTCCTCCGGTGCCGGTGTCGCATCTCTGTCGGCGCACTCACTCATGACGCGGCGACGTTCACGAGCGATAATCCAGCTGACAACTACAGTACTTGCTGCACCGATACCAGCATCTCCACTGCAAAAAAACAATAATTATAAAACACTGAACCCTCTTATAGAACTGTCGAAAATAATTGTTAGAACCGCGGAAAACGGAAAGAATCGCGTGTCATTAGCGCGACACTTCTCGCGAAACGTCGCGCTGGGCGCGGATAAACATTGTTCAAAACTTGTTAATTGATGGGATCGCATTCGCGAGCGCAATTACTCGCGTCGAACAAATATGAAGCGTTGCGTACTTACAGGAGAGGCGAGGCACGATACTTCGATGCCTCCAATGTGTGCCTCGATGTAAAATTGTCTCGCGCGCGAACGCCGGCCTCGATCGCGGATCGATATTCCAGGGATTCCACCGTCGTGCTCGTTACCACATCACACACATCACACACATCACACACATCACACACATCACGCTCGTTCGCGACCGAATACGATTACGTCGATTACGATCGAAGCGGATCGAAGGATCCACGCCGCGTCGCGACGTCGCAACCATACCGCGCAGTGCCCTGATGGAAACTGTCCCCCACCCCTTTGACCCCTTACATTCCTTCGCGCGACGCGCAGCCAGGTGCGCGCCGAACTCTCATCGATCGATACCGTGCTACCGCCCGCACCGCGCGCCGCGCGCCGAGCGCCACCCGTCATGCCATCCGTGTTGCGTGCGTACCGTCGCACCCGTGTGAAGTTAGCCACCCAACTTAAAAAAAAATTAATTTTTTTAGCTCATTTGATTGCTCATGTATGCACATTTTGAATTTTCGTTTGCACACTTCTAGTAAAAAAGTTATTAACAAAACAATTTTGGGGGGGCCAACTTCACATTAGCCCCCCAACTACGAGCAAATTAGATCCAAATAGTCTTAATCGATAGATTTTCGTTTGCACACCCTTGGTTAAAAAGTTATTAACAATTAAAGTTTCGAAAACGGTCAAAGTCAGTAGATAAGTTTGAAACACGAATACTGTGTTTAAAATGGCATTAATCGATAGATTTTCGTTTGCACATTCACAAACAGGTCGAATGATTCATGTATTAATCTTTCAGGTAAATGTTTAGTGTAACGCTCTCCCCTCCGATTTTCTTACAATTTTGTAAAATTGTTTATTTCTGTGTGTAAAAAACATTCTGAGAAGGAAAATCGTCGCTCAGGTCTCGTTTTTTTTTTAATTTAATTTCAAAGTTTTGATGTCGGTAAGGTAGGAAAATAATAATTTACTTTTTTTAAATACTGCGCAACTTTATTTGTTACTATATTCACAAATTAAGTTGTCCGCATACTCATTAACGGTGCCATTAAAATTTTATGGTTGTGAAATACTGTACGTGGCCAAAATTGATAAATTGATAAATTGATAAATTGTGATTTTCGTTAAAGCACTGCACACACACACGTGTGTATGCCCTGCTTTATAGAAGTTGTGATTTTTGTTAAAGCAGGGCACACACACAAACGTGTGTATGCCCTGCTTTATATAGAAGTTGTGATTTTCGTTAAAACAAGGCACACACGTGTGTATCCACTGCTTTATAAAAGTTATGATTTTCGCTCGGATTTTCGTTAAAGCAGGGCACACACATGTTTTAAGCAGATATTTTGTATTTAATTAGCAGACAGTTGTCACGTGACCTTCAAATAAAGTTGCGCAGTACTTTAAAAACGTAAATTATCATTTTCCTATACCTTACCGACATCAAAACTTTGAAATTAAATTTAAAAAAAAACGAGACCTAAGCGACGATTTTCCTTCTCAGAATGTTTTTTACACACAGAAATAAACAATTTTACAAAGTTTTAAGAAAATCGGAGAGGAGAGCGTTATACCAAACATTTACCATCTTTCAACACAGAACTTTAGCCATTGTCATCTTTTAAGAATAAATAATAAACAATTTGAATTTTACATGCGTTTATTAACAAATGACGTCTTGCCACGTTGTCACTATTGTGACATTATATTTAAAGAGAATTGTATAATTCATAAACACATTTCATATTATTATATACACGAAAACTTGGGGGTGTGCAAACGAAAAATCGACCTGTTTGTGAATGTGCAAACGAAAATCTATCGATTAATGCAATTTTAAACACAGTATCCATGTTTCGAACTTATAGTATATCTATATGACATTGACCGTTTTCGAAACTTTAATTGTTAATGACTTTTTAACCAAGGGTGTGCAAACGAAAAATCAACCTGTTTC
>NW_020211513.1:0-4225 GCF_003070985.1 Temnothorax curvispinosus | reverse complement strand
TTAAAGTTATTTTAACATAAACAAAAGTTAAAGTAAATCTTCAAATAATCGTAAACTTTGACATACAAAATAATCAAATTTACTACAATCAAATATTCAAAACAACATTTCTCTTAAGTTGAAATAACTATCGTTTATTTAAATATGTTATATCGACATTTTTTACAAGTTATTTTTACATTATACTTAAAGTTAAAAGAACAAATATAAATGTAAAATATAGTGTCAATAAATTAACATTTCTAATTTGTCAACAAGTAACACACGATAAATGAGTTATTTTAACTCAAAATTTAGAATGGACTTTCTGGGACATTTGAAAAATGTTACGATTAACATTTTATTTTTTACTGTGAAGTGCCGTGAGAAAAGTGTGCTCACTTCAGAAGCGTGGGAACTCGAAACTTAGTCCAGACACTGAAAGGCTAATCAGAGAAAGAAGAAGAACGAGCAGGGATTCACCGGGATATAAAGACCTAACAAGGCCGTAAAAAAAGCGATTAGAAAAGACAAAAGAGCACACAACACGCGAGCAATCAAAGAAGCCATTAAAAACAATATGAACATGAGAGTTCTGCGCTCCAAACTGTTAAAAGGGAAGATAGTAATCCATAAGATAAAGAACAATCTAGGAGAGGTAGTAACAGAGAGGGACGGAATCGCAGCGATCATTGAAGACTTCTACCGAAAACTTTACAGCCAATCAGCTCCAAATCCGAACCAGCAAGGACGACCGAGACAGACAATTCTGAACGTAGGATCCGAAGATTTACCAGACATTAACAAGTCAGAACTGGAAGCAGCATTGAAACAACTAAAAAACAACAGAGCACCAAGGGAAGACCGGATAACAGTCGAGATGCTCAAGGTTGGAGAGGAAGAATTAGAAAAAGCACTCCTGGTACTACTGAACAGATGTCTGGAAGAAGGCAGGATCCCTGACTCGTGGCAGAACGCAGAGGTCATCCTGCTCTTTAAGAAGGGCGACTGCACGAATATGGAAAATTACAGACCCATTAGTCTACTCTCAATAAGTTGTCTACTCCTTTATAAGTTGTTATCCAAAATAATAACGAATCGTTTAAGCCAGAAGCTCGATTTCTACCAACCCATAGAACAGGCAGGATTCAAAAGGGGGTACAGCATGAATGACCATATACAAACAGTACGCACACTTATAGAAAAATGCACCGAGTACAATATCCTACTGCATATGGTTTTCATAGACTACCATAAGGCCTTCGACTCAGTTGAGATATGGGCAGTGCTCGAAGCATTGGATAAAGCACGAGTTGACTCTAGATATTCTAACTTGATCAAATTCATATACGAGCATGCCACCCTGCACGTTAAAATGGAAGAGGATTGGACTACAGGTAGAATCCCTATCAAGAGGGGTGTGAGACAGGGCGATACGATTTCACCAAAACTTTTTACCTTGGCGCTGGAAGATGTATTTGGGAGGCTAACATGGGATCAAAAAGGCATCAAGGTATTTATTTAGAATAGCTACTGCACCTCAAATATCGATAAAATTAGGCTTAATCGATTCGTTTTTGCATAAAACGAAAGAATCTGGCAGAAAAATGCGGCGGTCTGCCCTGCGAAGCGAGATATTTAGCGTTAAAGTTGACGACTCTCAGGTTATGAAACCTGTCATACCGACGCGATATAGCGACTGTGGTAGCGACAGAAACATGCCCCGCGGCCACATGCGCATGCTCCGTGACCACATGTGTAGCGACATACCTTAACGCGCTCAACTTCAGATCGTTATTTACAACCTCCAAATCAACTTATTATTTACAATGTCGTATTCAGTCGAGCAAATAAATAGTAATCCATGGCTCGCGGTACAAGATGTTGTTGGCGATGCGAAGACATGGCCCAAATTTATTCGCAAGATGTTTTGGGACAAAAATTTCAAGGATCACAATAGAATGATCATTGTAAATTTTGCAATTTTAAATCACATTTTCGAAGATTTTTTGCATGATATTTTAAGTTTCACATTGAAAAATGCATACACAGAGGAGAGGAAGCGGAATATTAAGGATAGATTCTGTTATTTAAATCACGAGGTAATTGTTTTGATTTTAATTGATAACTATATTTTCAAATAAGTATTATTGTGTTTTTTATACTTTGTAGGAATTCGGGCAAATTCGACGCAGCAATGTATATAGCTACAGCGTTTATTTGCAGGAAATGTTAGATCTAAATTTCAATTCAATTAATAAATAATAAAAATTAATGTATACTTCTGAAGTTTGTGGTTTCGGTAAAAACACTTTAATACAAAGTAATGTATTTCAAATATAAAATTATCATTTATTCAAATAAAAAAAATATAAATATAAAATATCTAATATATATATATATAACATGGTATTGTAATGCAACAAATATTAAAATATGTCAGATTTCGCAACGCGGTGTATCGAACATTAATTGTAGGAATTGCGGATGTTGCAACACAGTTTCTTGTTGTTCCGATGTCGAAACGTGTCTCCAAATGTATTTACTCTGTTTGCTCGGTCTCGACAGTAGACAATGGAGGATACATCTGGGCGATAACGTCGAAGAAGATTTTTATTTTCTCAGCCCTAGGATGAGCGTGTTTGAATAGAAATTCGAATAAATATCCCTCGACATGGTGCGATCGAGTCCCGTACTTTGGAATATTTGCTCGAACTTCTCTCCAAACACGCTTGATATGCTGAGTATGGGCGCCTGTAAATTAAGATATATTTATTTTAACATATAGGTACTTGTAACTATATATTCATATCGTTAACGTTTTACCACAAGGTTTCCCGTTACTTACCAGTATCTGGATCGACGAAGTTGTAAGTGTGATTGACTGTCAGATGTTGGAAGCCCTCATTGTTAAGACAATTATAGGATTTCCAACAATCTGAAACAATCGTTGTTCCTGGCATGATCCACTCCTTAATGCATGCCAGGAGCGTTTCTTCCGTTCGATCCTCTACTGGCACAATAAAAATTTTCTTCGACTCTCGCTCGTATCCTCCAAATATCCAATTGCCTTTCAAAAGGCGACCACGGTTGTATTTACGATGGCCGATTTTTGCCTCGTCGATTTCAACGGTGCGTCCTGGACCTCCAAGTTTCTCGCTGCACTTATCGGCCCAGTACGCACAGACCTGTAAATATCAAAAATAATAATAATATATGTAGATATATAAAATTAGTGCACAATATTAAAATATATTACCTCGCGACAAAAACTGAACCAGTCGACAACCGTGGTGGAAGAAATGCCAAGTTCTTCCTCGAGGTCTTCCTGTCGAGGAGGGCGTAGCATTAGGAAACTCGCTATAATCTTACAAATTGTAGCGAGTTCCAAATTGCTATTCCCAAACCAAGTGCCTACTTTGGCACTTTTAAAAAAATTACATGCCTTGGAGACACGTTTCTTTTTTGAGGACATTGCTGCGGAATATCTTCTTTGACATCGAAACAACAATGTCCGTTTATCAATAGTTAATTCCACACCACAATTCCCACAATTAATTTTCGATGGCAACACACCGTGTTGAATTAGAAAATTTACTAATTCTTCTTTATTCGCCATTAACTGTATGAATTCGAAAAACAGCATTTTATCGAAATAATTACTTTTATCGCGATTCTTATAGGACGGTTGCACGCAGTGCATACGACACATAACAATCATAATAGTGGCGCGCTTCACTTGTTTAAAATTTCGCGAGCTACTGCAACCCGATTTCCCTCGGTCTCGCTGGCCGAGGGAGCGCGGCTACAAATTAATCCGCGGACCACCGGACGATAGCTCGAAGGGGATAACGAAGTCACTCCTCTTACCGAAATTCCCGTATCTTAGATCTTGGGCGATACCATTTGATTGGGCGCCAGGTGCGATTATAGACGCGCACCACGTCTCGATAACGTTCTCCTCCTTAATCTCGCCACAAGCTCAGGGCGTAGCTCCGCGTGAAAGGGATGAAGGTAGAGAAGGAGCGTAACGCAAGCAACACAGAAATAAAGCCGGACGATAAACAATATGAATTTGATATATTTCCTCCAATAAACACAAACGCATAAATCGTATCAGGAATCCAGGGCCGGATCCCGCTCAACTGGTCGGTATTACCGCGGCACTCAGGGCGGTCGTCACCGCACGCGCGAAGTGTGTAATGGTCACGCTCGCGAAGCTCTCAATACTACGCACGACCCCGCG
>NW_020211512.1:0-3639 GCF_003070985.1 Temnothorax curvispinosus | reverse complement strand
TCCGAACTTATCGAGCATTTCGCGTGAGAAGCAAACGAAACGTATATTGCAGTACATATAACGGTTTAAGATATAAATTTTACATTAATAAATTGGGGGAATCCCCAACATACCGCCCGCCTCGAAACCTTCGTTTCGAAATCGCATGGCTGAACTAGCACGTTGCTCGAGGCGGTCGCTAAGTTTGGGCGATTCGAATAAGTGCATAGGGCACGGTGTACGAAGTTACGCCGGCGTTTCGGCGTTTTCGATATCGATTGGTAATACGCAGATTTTTACAACGGGCCGCTTGAATTCGGACGTTGCGGTCTTTACTGTTACGACTCGTACGACATTATCGGAGCCCGCGTGACATTGGATTATGCGGCCTAACTCCCACTTGCACGGTGGTAGTAACGGGTTTTGAAGGAGTACGAGCTGTCCTACTCGGATTTGCTCCTTCCCAGATTTTCGCCACTTGGCTCTTTGCTGCAGCGTGTTGACGTAATCGGTTTGCCACAGCTTCCAGAATCGTTCTGTCGTCTGACGGACCACTTGCCAACGCGAGAGCCGATTTTCATTAAGATGAAGCACGGAGGCTTCGGGGCTCGCGGTTAACGCGGTGCCTATCAAGAAATGACCGGGAGTGAGCGCTTCATATTCGTCAGCGGAATCGGTGAGCGGGGCGAGCGGCCTGGAGTTTAGACAGGCCTCTATATTGCACAGGAGTGTCGCGAATTCCTCGAACGTGAGGGTGTGAGCCCCCACTACTCGTCGAAGGTGGTGCTTCACGCTTCGAACTCCGGCTTCCCATAGCCCGCCGAAATGCGGGGCTGCTGGAGGAATGAAGTGCCACGTAACCTGATCGGAGGCGGTTCGATTTAAGAAGTTCGGATCGCGTAGGGCCGCGCGAAACGCTCCTTGAATTTCGCGGTCCGCGCCGACGAACGTTGTTCCATTGTCGGAGTAGATTGACGCGGGGAGACCTCGTCGGGCGCAAAACCGTGAATATGCTCCTAAGAACGCGGGAGTCGAATAGCCGTCCACTATCTCGAGGTGCACGGCGCGCGTGGCCATGCAAATGAAGATGGCGATATATGCCTTATGAGATGAGACTCCACGCCCGGACATCGGGCGTACACGCATTGGGCCTGCGTAATCTAGACCGCAATGCTGAAACGCGCGCGCGGAAGGGGAGACTCGCACGTGAGGCAGTTGTCCCATTATCGGAGTGGGAATTGCCGCCTTTTCGCGGGCGCATATTACGCATCGGTGAATTACGGCCTTTACTATATTTCGCGCGCGCAAAATCCACACGTCCCGGCGTAATGTAGCGAGTGTGAGCTGCGTGCCGGCGTGAAGCGATCTTATATGCGCGTGCTGGACTAGCAAAAGGACCAGAGGGTGAGAGGAGAGTATGATGGGGTGTTTTGCGGTTAGTGGTAGCGGAGCGTGGGCTAACCGCCCGCCTACGCGAATTAATTTATCTTCCCCGATAAAGGGATTGAGCGATATGAGTGCGCTTTTCGACGAGATCGTCTTTTGGCTCAAGAGCGCTTCTCGTTCACCGGGAAATTCTTCCTCTTGGATTCGTCTGAGCCAAAAGTCTCGTGCCAATCGGCACTCATCCGCGGAGAGAGCGAGCGGACTCGCCTCGTTGACGTTAGTTTTGATGCGGCGAGTTCGAGACGCGAACCGAAGGATATAAGCGGTGACTCGAATTAATTTCGGCCACGACGAGTATCGCGCCGCTAAATCCCACTTTTCGACCGGCTTTACTATGTGCGCGGTGACGCGCGAATTTTGTTCGAGTGTCGTATCGTGAGACGACGGTTCACGTTGAGCGGGCCACTCAATCGTAGGACGTCTCAGCCACGGAGGCCCCTGCCACCACAAATGGTGGGACGCGAGATGGCATCCAAGAATGCCGCGAGAAGCACAGTCGGCCGGATTATCTTCGGTTGGCACGTGTCTCCAGGTAGCGAACGGGACGCGGGATTGTATCTCTGAGACGCGATTAGCAACGAAAGTTTTCCACTTCGAAGGGTGTTGAGTCACCCATGCTAGCACGACGAGAGCGTCCGTCCAGCAGAAGCAAGGTACGGTAGTTAGTTGTAGCGAGGATCGCACGAATTCTAGCAGCCGAGCCAATAGAACTGCAGCAGATAATTCCAACCGAGGAATGCTTAAGGATTTGATCGGAGCGACCTTTGACTTGGCGATGAGCAGCCTGGAAGTGGTCTCGCCTGTCATGGAGGTGACGCGAATATAAACTGCGGCCGCGAACGCGGTGGTGGAGGCGTCGCAGAAGCCGTGAAGTTCGCAGTTCGCCGTGTCGGAACCGTATCGTACCCAACGGTCTACGTGAAGACCATTGATCGTCGCCAGGGATGCGTGAGTCGTCTTCCACTGCGCGAGAAGATCGTCCGCGATGGCTTCGTCCCAGTCCACTTTGGCCTGCCAGAGTTGTTGCAAAAAGATCTTTGCGTTTACTGTCACGGGCGTGACCCACCCTAGCGGGTCAAAGATTTTCGCTACCAAGGATAGAATGGATCTTTTGGTCTTTGGAATGGACGGAGGGAGCGAAACGTCGAATTGGAACACGTCGAGGGCAGGCTTCCAGCTTATTCCGAGCACTTTCAGTTGCTCATCGGCTTGCAATGTTTTCGAACACGCTAATCCGTGATTTTCGACGTCAATGTCGGCCAGAAGTTGCGGAGAGTTGCTCGCCCACTTTCGTAATTCGAACCGCCCCCGACTCAGTAACGCGCATACTTGATCGCGCGTCTGACGAAGTAGCAGTATATCGTCTGCTCCGAAAAGAAAGTCGTCTATATATCGGCCCTTTCGAATCACCGGAACCGCCAACGGAAATGAGCCTCCCTCGTCCCGAACTAGTTGTTCCAGAACGCGAAGCGCATCATGAGGAGCGTTAACCGTTCCGTACGTTAGGACTAACAAAATGAACGCGATGATGGTTCGAGATTCGCGATCGAACCATAGGATTCGCTGATAGTTGACGTCACGAGGATCGATTTCGATTTGACGATACATTTTTGTAATGTCGGCGGAGTACACGTATCGAGGTAGCATCCATCTTAGTAGAATTGCAGCTAAATCGGTCTGCAACTTTTGCCCGGTTAGCAAGTGGTCATTCAGCGACGTGCCGTTGCTCGTCGGATTCGACGCGTTAAAAACGACCCGTAACCGAGTGGTGGTGCTACTTTCGCGAATCACGGGGTGATGCGGAATGTAAACGTGTTGAGATGACGCGTCTGCGTCGAGCGGTACACGCTTCATATGCCCGAGTCGCTCGTACTCCTCCATAAAGGCGCGGTATTCCGTCGCTACTCTCTCATCGGCGTTTAATCTCCGTTCAAGACCTCTCAACTGTCGCTCGGCCGAGTGATAAGAATTACCGATCTCGATTGGGGGACCGGTTTTGAACGGAAAGCGAATCACGTATCGTCCGTCGGAGCGTCGCCAATGAGTGGCGAGGAAGTGATCTTCGCATTGTTGCTCCTCTGGACTCAGTGGAATGGCGCGAGGGATTTCTTCGATTTCCCAGAAGCGTCGGAGTTCCTCGTCGAGAGACGGGGTGTTAGAACAGTGCTGAGCCGTGACTGTTCGAGGACGAGCTTGTGGGTCAGCCGCGGGGCC
>NW_020211511.1:0-2312 GCF_003070985.1 Temnothorax curvispinosus | reverse complement strand
TCGGATTATACATATCAATTAATAATTTTTTAATCTTGCTGTAAAAATAATATAACATTTATTCTTAATAAAAGCATTTAATAGAGACATTAAATAGTATAAACCGTTCAATAATATATAATTAAATATACATGTTAAAACGACATTTTGCATTACATATATATTACATTAAGATTTTGTATTTGATTCATGTATGTACACATTTAATTCACACAATATGATATGATGAGTATATCATATACAGTTTACGTTGTAATTCAACTATTAGAATTTAAATATTTATTCGACTACACTTCGGAGCATATTAAAATACGCTCCAGCTGTTTTCATGACCTAAAACATGTCCAATTGTTTTCAACTCGATGACATATTTCCAATAAATTATAATTATTGTGGTTGCAAATAACAGGCACGCGTTAATAAAATTGACATATATATAAATGACGTAATACTTATTTTATAAAAACATATAAAAAAAGGATTTCTACCTAAAAATTATCTGATTGTTAATATTGATATATGTAGATGTAAAACATTTATGTTTATATCATTCATCGCTACTATAGCGATACTAACGCGATTAGATAAACGGCTAATAAAATTTATGAATATCTTCAATACAATACACTTCGATAGTCTTTTGTAGTAGACACAAGTAAATCAATACAAAATTAGTTAACTTACAGCACCAAATGTCCTGAGCGAGAGATCCATGAACTTTCCAGCAGAGATCTTGGTCGGCGCGTTAGACACAATCATCAGCAATACGACGCTACGCATGTTTCTGTCCGGAAGACGATACCATTCAAGTTCACAGGATGCAATGGCTACCTTTTCCGCCTGTCGTTGAATTTATCACGTAGCAATAGCAACAAATTTCTTTCCATTAATTTTCATTCGTTTATTTCAAGGATTTGCAACATATTCCCTGTGTTTCTTTCACGATATACTCATAAAGATATTTATGAAACTTATTTTAGCACCTAACAGTGACTCTTACAGGAGTAAAATTAAATGCAACTTTAATTGTACATTATTTGAAAATCAATTATTCTATAATTGTAGAGCGTTGTGTTATTGCTAATTTCATTGCTTTAAAAATTGAATGTTAATATTTATTTATGAGGCGTACCTGGCTGCTAAGCTGTTCACCGGTATAGCAAAATAGAAATATGTGTATTACTATGTTTGCAACGCTTACTACATAAGTGCATAAAGTTGTTATATTCTTATTTTGCCAGTCCTATAAATATAAATATTTTTGGTAATTATAATATAATTATTACTGATTAACTGTAAAATCTCTGAAATGACTTTCGATTTTTCAACGATACATGCATTATCCATGAGAGTTTGAAATTCAAATAAAATTTCTAAATCATGAATAATTATCGAAGCTTCGATCTTTTCTGTTTTTTTTTATAGGCCAAAAATTTAATTTATTCAACTCATTAAAATTAATTGTCAAGTTTACGAACCACTAACATAAAATACACTAAAAGGCAAATGGCTATCGTGTTCACCAGGATTTCCATCAGATATATTTCCTGTAAGGTATGCTGCACCAATCGTAAAAAACTGAAATGCAATTACTGATGATAACAATTAACGTTACTTGAATTAATAGGTAAAAAAAATAAATGTCATTAATGGGAGCAAATAGAAAGTTAATTATTTTCACCGAGAAACATTGTTAAAAAGTATTATTATTAATAAACACATATCGATTTTATGAGTTTATTTAATAATTATTTTTATTATTCGAGTGTTAAAAATATGAACACGAATAACGATTGCCAGTTGCGAACTTACTTGCGCACTCTTACTTGATGCTCGACTATTTCAGCTAGTTTCTCATCCACTTCACGCTCCTCTCGCCACTGTTCCTGCACGAGACTTCTCATCAAGTTTATCAGAATTTTCAGCTGGCCGCAAGCATGCACCACGAAAATTGCCGTGAGGCCACATGCACCTGTCACGACCGAGACTGTAATGAATCCTGTTAGAGACTGGATTACAAAGACCGTTTCGTAAACGGGGCTGACTTGCACGTCGAGGGAAAAAAAATAACCGGGACAGGCAAAATGTCTCAGCGTGACATTCTGATCGGTGACGATCTTTCCCTGGGACAATGGCAGAATTGTTCGAAAGGTAATGACGCCGCTGTACATGAAAACACCGCAGATGGTAACCAGGCGTTTTCCTGTTCTCGCGGATTTTAGCATAATGTCCCGCGCGTCCGCGCTGAAAACGTTCTCCCAATCCTCCTCGATATGCTTCAAGCAACGCCTGAGCTGATCGTAGCGAAATAT
>NW_020211510.1:0-3447 GCF_003070985.1 Temnothorax curvispinosus | reverse complement strand
CTTACGGGCTACGTCGTGCACGACTTTCGTTTACCGGCGACACAACAAATATCATTCAAAAATTATACAAATATTTAAAATAAAATGTTGTTTATTTTTAACATATGCATACAATTGGAAATCATGCTTTAGATATATTTATAATTGACAAAGAAAACAGATCCTTAATAGATTTTAAGAAAAGCAAACGTATAGATGCCAATTCATGTTCGAATCCAAAGAAACAGAAAATGGAAAGAAATACATTAGTTAGTGAAAAAGAAATAGAATTGGCAAATATAAAAATCAGTCATGAAATCGAGATGTGTAAGCTTAAGAAACAACGAGAAGAATTTATCAATAAAATTACAATGGAAAAGTTATTATTAGAAAAAAAGGAATTGCAGGAGAAATTTAAGTTAGCGAAGTACCGTGCTCAAAAAGAGATGTAAGTAATTACTTTTCTTTCAAACTAACTAAAAATTTTATTTCAAAACGTTTTTTAAATTTTAGGGGAGATGATTACGTCTCGGATATTGATTAGTTCGAATAAGTTTTATATGAGATATACAATTATTAACAATGTGAAACTAATATATTATGTTGATTATACGTCGCTTTAGTTATAATAATACGCAATAAGAATACGCAATTAATAAACAGTGTAATAAGGTGTGAAGAATAAAAGTAATTATTTACTATTAACTGGTTTGATTCTTAATATCATTAAAATATAGTTAATAAAATAATTCTCGAACTACGTTTTGCCTAATAATATGACCATCTCTAGGTTGCCAATGAGGTTCATTGTAAGGTAGCTCCTCATTATCTTCAATTATTGCATTAGGTTCTGGTTCCTCTGGGAGAATGTCTTTGAAATGTAGTGATAAATTATGCAAAACTGCACAAGCTGATACGACTCCAGTACATGTTAAAAGTTTTAAAGATAGTCCTCTCGATAGACAAGGAAATCGTCTCTTCCATGTTCCAAACGTTCTCTCCACAACCATTCTCGTTCGTGATTGAATTTCGTTATACCTACAGTAAGAAATTTTTAATAGAAGATACATTTTTATCTGTGTATCTCTTAAAGCTTCTGGGTATTTGTCACAATTTTCTTCATTAATAATTATGCGGTTATTTGTTGATTGTAAGTAAGATTGTAGAGTAAAAAAAAAGTTTTTGGACTATTTTATAATAGTCTATTGCAAGTGTCATCTTTCTATGTCATCGTATTTTGCAAGAATTTTAAAAGAATGTATTTTCTCGCTTCTAACGTCATAAATAAAGAGAATCACGACAAGAGACCAGGGAGTCGATTGTGTATCTTGAATCGAGGTGAAAATTATAACAGTGAAAAAATTCACTAATCTACATTTTATTTGTCGAAATCTAGTCAATCTCTTAACTTTTGCAATTTTTATCTCATTTTAAAATACACAATCAACCTCCAGAAGCTTTAAAATGTATTAAAATGTATTAAATTCTGCTTTTTTATAATCTTTGTTCTTCTTCGCTTTGTGGATTTCTGAATGGCGTTAAAAGAAATGTGAGAGAAGGATATCCTGAATCTCCAACTAACATTCCTGTTAGTTCACGTTGTTGAAATCGCATGAAAACTCGAGAATTTTGGAAAATTCTACTATCATGTTGACTTCCTGGCCATTCTGGGACAAGGTCCAAAAATTCCATTCTTGGACCTACTACAGCCTTACACATAAAAGATAACAAAATAAAAATAAGAATAAATATATGTAAATAAACATTACTCTTATTAACTTACCTGGACATTTAAGGAAAAATAACCTTTTCTATTTCTATAAATTTCAGCTATTCCTCCAAAGTTATTACCACATAATCTTATATGGGTGCAATCTATAGCTCCATTAATACAAGGAAGCCCAATAGCTCCATAACCATATCCTAATTCTTTAAACAATCTTCGATTTTCTTGTATAGCTGCTTGGTTTGTCGGAAATTTGACATAAGTATTTAGATAAGTTGCTAATGTAGCAGTTACTCTAAATACGATTCTGCAAATTGTAGGTTGTGGTAATTCCATAAGATCTCCGTTTACTTTCTAAACCATAAAGCAATATACATAATACAATTATTTGTATTCTTTCTTTAAAATTAAAAACATGTAATACAAAGAATTTATGTTACCTAAAAACTAGCAGTAGCATAAAATCTTAGACAAATCAGTAATTGAATAACTGGTTCAATTGGAAGACCTCGCATATCAGGCTTTGTTAAACTATCAATAACTAAAGGCAGTAGTTCATACATAACAGATTCTTTTGAAAATCTGTATCTTATATGGAATGCGTGTTCACGATAAGCTGTAAATGGATTAATAGCATCTCGTACATATCGTTTTTCACGTATTATGCCAATATTGTCATTTTCTTCATCCGAAGAGCTTTCAGAACTATCAAATAAATTAATATCAAATTCGCCCAATATGTTACATTCCATACTGCTCTTATCTAAAATACATAATAATAAGTAATTACTAGTAATCTTGTATATATATATATTATTTATTACTATATATTTGCAGTCAGCGATAGGAAACAAACCTAAAAACTGTTGTTGTGACACATTACGGATTTGTATCGCATTTGACAGGTGATATGTAGGTGATTTCGATACTTCCCGACGAAACCGTTGCCACTTCTGGAGCTCCCTGATGGAGTAGCGGTCGTCGGAACTTCCTGGCTTGCGACGCTTCGGCCTGTCCGCTGTCCCTCTCTCTCGCTCTCTCGCTCTCCCCTTTCGCACTCGCTCCCTCTGCTCTTCCTCGTCGTTCTCGGCTGCTCGTCTCTCACATCGATGACTACCGCACTTTCCTCGTCACACCTCCTCGCCTCGAATATCGGCGACTCAAGTTTACTCGTCGTACCTCCTCGGTGGGAAAACACCACCACTGCACCCGTCGCTCTCTTTAAGGTTAATCGTCGCGGTACACGACGCGATAATGCTCGTCGTACCTTCTTGGAGGGAAAACACCACCACTGCACCTATCGCTCTCTTTAAGGTTAATCGTCGCGGTACACGACGCGATGATGACGGCCACCGGCCACGACGGCGAGAATGACGCAATCCCCAGCAATCCCGACACTGGAATATCACCACTCGCACGGAAACATCACCCGGGTACACACGGGTATACTCCCTTCTTCAAACTCACTGAGAAAAGAGAAGGGAGTATACTAGTGTGCACTCGGATAACGTTTCCGAACGCAGCCAATGTAGCACATAACCTCACAAAACCGTCTTAAGTCGACTATTTGCTCGACTTGACCAAGACCGGCTCAAGACAAATCTTAAGTAAGAACTGTGCATTGAATAATGCCATTTCGGTCTTAAGATTTATCTATGCAACGTTATTTGCTTACTTAAGACCGAGCTCAAGATTAAACTTGAAAGTCGGTCTTAAGCAAGAACTATGAATCGATCGTAGTC
>NW_020211509.1:0-1000 GCF_003070985.1 Temnothorax curvispinosus | reverse complement strand
CCGTTTTTCGAGTTGTTTCACGCACTGTTTCAGTTGATCTCATATACGTGCTGAAGTTTTACAGTGTCATCGAGAACTGCCTTTTCGTGATAATAGTTTTGGCCGTGGTAAGCACATATATATATCCGTCGAATACTCATTTTTAATTACTTTATTAGTTAACTATTTTATTCCTCGTATTCATAAATCCTTGTAACTAAGAATATTCTGTATATATTATTTTGTTCCGCGAACACACTTTTCAAAGTTATCGGAGTCATCTCCAGCATGAGCAGTCCAAAGCACATTTCGTAGCAAATATTACTTTTTCAAGAATGAGATGACGTGTTAGGCGTGGTGTCGTTCCTCCACATTTTATCATTACTTTTTTCTGTAAAACAACATTAAGGCCGGTATTCATAATCGGTTCTTATTTCAAGATGCACTATCTTAACCCTTATTTGCCACACTGGGATCAAATCAACCCCACGACCATATTCCCTTAATTTTAAGTACCGAAACCTATGAGGAGCGGGTCTATAGCGACATCTGTCAATAGTTCAAGCAATGAATTTTTTTGTAAAAACAGTCATTTTTTTCATTTTTCTTTTACTATTTTAATTTTTGTATCATACATAATTTTAATTTTTGGCTATATAACCTACATAACTTTTAAAAGTAAGCTTTTAAGAAGTTCTAAAAAAATTAGCAAGTTAAAATATTGAATAGCTTATTTGTTATAACAATTTTTGTCGCTGGGGTAGATTCCACCCCAATGTGGCAAGTACGTGACGTCTACAAAAGTGTGGCAAGTAAGGGTTAAGTAATGTCTTAAGATGCTAATACGGCTTTGTGATTGGTTCATGACGTCTTAAGATTGTACTTAAGACGGTCTTAAATATAAGAACCGACTATGAATACCAGCCTAAGTATGTTATATTAATATAAAATGTATTTTTTTTGCCAATAACGTTGTTAATCAGTAAAATATTGAATACAGGAAATAAAAATAATAAAGGAA
>NW_020211508.1:0-2430 GCF_003070985.1 Temnothorax curvispinosus | reverse complement strand
ATGTATCGCAGACCGAAGGGGAGAAATTTCGACGGGTATCTTGACGTGCTCACTGGAATCATGCACAATTACAAAAACATTATTATCGCAGGTGACTTAAATTGCAATCTCCTCACCTCTTCTTACGAATCCAATCATCTGAAAGACGTGGCCTCGCAATTGTCTCTTCACATAGTCGAATCAAATTCGACTTTTCACACCGTTTCCTCCGACTCTTGGCTTGACGTCTTCATAGTCGATAGTTTAGATAAGGTGTTATCGTTTCACAAGTCTAGTGCTCCCTTCATCAACGGCCACGATATGATAGAGCTAACTTATGCGCTCGGGGTTTCCTCTTTTAAAAGCCGTACGCTGGTGAGGCGATGTTACAGGGGTTTCGAGGAGAACAGTTTCCTGGGGACGCTCATCGCCAGGCTGTCTACGTCTTTCGCACACGACATTAGCCAAATGAGCCCCAGCGAGTCAGATGTCGATAGCTTCTTGAGTACCCTTACCAACGATTTCATAGCCAGTCTGGACACGCATGCTCCGGTCCACACTTTCCGTGTGTCTCGTCCCCCTGCACCTTGGCTTACTGCCGCTCTCACAGACAGGATCATACATCGTAATCGGCTCTACAGCATTGCGCGCAGATCTGGAAGCATTCTTGATTTCCAAATCTACAGACACTTCAGAAACAATCTCACAATCGACTTAAAGAAGGCAAGAGAGCGGTATCACATGGATAGATTGTGTTCGGTTTCTGATCCGTCCAAGATGTGGCGGGAGCTTTCTAATTTTGGCCTTATTCAACCATCTCTTCCTTCACCCTTAAACTTCTTTTCGCGCGATGAGCTGAATTCCTACTATGTTTCTATATCGAATCGTCACTCCTCTTGCTCGCAAACTGAGTTCTCTGACATCTTATTATCCTTAACGCCTGAAGAACCTATATTCTTGTTTTCTCAAGTCACATTCGACAGTCTGAGCTCAGTCATGGGTGCAACTTCTTCTTCCTTCGCCTCGGGTTTTGACCAGTTGCCTCTATCCATTGTTGCCCTCGCTTTGCCCCATATTGGGAATCTCGTGGTCTCTCTATTCAATTGTTGCCTTAACCTTGGCCACTTTCCATCGCTCTGGAAGCGCGCCATAGTGCGCCCACTTTCTAAAATCAAGACACCCTCATCGCCTTCCGACACGAGACCTATCACGAATTTGTGCGAGCTCTCAAAGTTATTTGAAAAAATCATCCACCGTCAAATCGTGGATTTCATAACCACCAACCACATTCTTGACGATCGACAGTCAGGCTTCCGCAAGGGCTACTCGACCCAGACTGCTCTACTTCGTATATCGCATGACATCAGGAGAGCTGTTGACCTAGGCGAGATCATCATACTGGTCCTCTTCGATTTTAGTAAGGCTTTTGATACCGTTTCACATCCTCTGCTATTGAAAAAACTCAGGAAATTAGGTTTCTCCGATTTAGCCCTTAAGCTGATCTTTTCATATCTCACTGGTCGCACTCAGGCGGTCGTAGATCTCGAGGGCATTTTCTCCGATTGGTTATCCGTCACTTTAGGAGTCCCGCAGGGATCAGTCTTGGGGCCGCTTTTTTTCCCTGTTCATTAACGATATAGGGGCATTTCTGCGATTTACTCAGTATATGATATTTGCCGACGACACGCAGATCTACCGCAGATGTCTCTTACGCGAGCTGAACACGGGTCTTCGGCTCGTGGCGCACGACGTCGGAGTCATAGCGGAATTCGCGGCCGCTAATGGATTGACCCTTAACCTCAATAAATCAAAGGTTCTCTTACTGGGGAGCAGGCGTAACGTTGTGCAGATCGATCTCAGCAGCCTTACCCCTGTATCAGTAAATGGAACCTCTATTCCATTTGTTCCCGAGGCGATGAATCTGGGGGTTATCATGAGATCAGACCTATCGTGGAAAAGTCATGTCTCTTACATCTCTAAGCGTGTGCATTTCACGTTCCACAAGCTGAAATTCCACAAAAACTCGCTATCATTCCAGCTACGTATAAAACTTGTATCCACTCTGATCAGGCCTTTGCTGGACTACTGTTCGCTAGTCTTCAACGATGTCATTGATGAACTCAACACAAAATTGCAAAGGCTCATGAATTGTGGAATTCGGTTCATCTTTAATCTGAGACGCGATGAGCATATCACCACCTATCGGCATCGACTGAGATGGCTATCTGTAAGAAACAGACGTCGCTACTTTCTTGGAGTGGAAATGTTCAAAATATCCAATGGAATGTCTCCCAACTACCTTTCCGAGATTTTTACTGAATTCGATCCCTCGACAAAGCGATCCTCACGGTTAGCTTTACCTCAATAATTTCAGATTCCTATCCATAGAACCGAAACTTACCACAACTCCTTTCACCCTGCAGGAATCTATCTCTGGAACACACTTCCTAC
>NW_020211507.1:0-6135 GCF_003070985.1 Temnothorax curvispinosus | reverse complement strand
GACGACGTGGCGTGCGATAAGCAAGACACTGTGAGAGAGTATTTCTCAATGGGCAGGCACTCGAGCGTCGACTGCTTTTATCTCTGTCAGACGTATGCGGGAATACCGAAACATCTGATACGCGACAATGCGAATTTGTTGATTTTGTTCAAACAGGATGGCACTAATTTGAAACACGTGTACAACAATCACGTAAATACCGACATGTCGTACGATAAATTTTGTTCGTTGTGCCACGACTGTTGGCAATGCAAGTACGGATTCGTAGTGATAGACAAGGACAGCGCGCTTTTGAACGGCCGATACAGAAAAGGATTTAACGTGTTCGCGATACCGCAAAAGCGGTCAGTCGTCGCCGATACGTCGTCGAAGGTGAAACGTTAGCGTTACAGAGAGAGATCGACACTCTGCTTTGTTTTTTTTCCCCGCGATGGCTGCGATCGACGGGAGGGAGAATATTCGCGAGCGCGAGAAGATCGTGAAAGATATTGCGAAAATGAGTAATTCGATTCGCAAGAAACCTCGCGCTTTGAAGACCGGTAAGATTGAGAAAGACATTGAGTTGGACACGCACTTTAAACCTCTCATCGGGCCGCTTAAGAAGATCGTCGACAACTCGAGCTTGACCGCGGTGAAAAAAGAGGAGCCGACGGAGAGCGTCGCTGACGCGAAAATGAAACCGCTATCCGTTCAACAGCGCGGCCCAGCCCATTTTCTCGCTCCGTATTTCTACTACATCGCAAATTCGAAACGAATTGCGAAGCGTTGATACAAACATTAGCTTTCGCGACGTGAACATTTTTATTTTTTCATAACAGTGAGCAAGAAGAAATGACGCTTGACAATAATCGCTCGTGGGTACCGGACTATGAAAGTGATGAAAGTGATGACTTTCCATGCGTCGACTGTTTTTATCTCTGTCAGATGTACGCGAGACAAGGACAGCGCGCTTTCGAACGGCCGATACAGAAAAAGATTTAACATGTTCGCGATACCGTAAAAGCGGTCAGTCGTCGCCGATACGTCGTCGAAGGTGAAACAACGTTAGCGTTACAGAGAGAGATCGACACTCTGCTTTGTTTTTTTTCCCCGCGATGGCTGCGATCGACGGGAGCGAGAATATTCGCGAGCGTGAGAAGATCGTGAAAGATATTGCGAAAACGAGTAATTCGATTCGCAAGAAACTTTGCGCTTTGAAGACCGGTAAGATCAAGAAGGACATTGAGTTGGACACGCACTTTAAACCCCTCATCGGGCCGTTAAAAAAGATCGTCGACAACTCAAGCTTGACCGCGGTGAAAAAATAGGAGCCGACGGAAAGCGTCGCTGACACGAAAATCGAACCGCTATCCGTTCAACAGCTCGGGGAGGAGGAGGAGGATGCTACGCCGAAGAGAAAGAGGAAACGATTAGACTCCTGGTCGGATCTTTCATTGACACCGGGTAAATCTAATCAATCGAAACGATCAATAGTACTACCGATAACCTCTACACCGATAACCTCTACACCGACGCGAACCGTGCAACGTACAAGTCCCGAATTTCTTGAAACCGTGAATGTGTTCGAAACCACGGACGACTCGATCGGGACGATCGTTCATAATCGGTTGCAAACGTCGGAGGGTCGAAAATGGTTTATAGATTCGTTGGAAGATCACTTGGGTCCACTGAGTCGAATTTACATCGCAGAGGTTTTGGGCGCCATTTCAACAATAGACATAGTGTACGGCGTTTATCTCGGCAAGACTGAATTGATGCTTGGTAATAAACGTTTTGACGTGGACAAAGCGGATAACATTTATATCGACGGCGTACGATACGCCGGCACACCCGGTATTTACGAGTTGATCTTCAAGAAAATACCCAATGACAACATCTACACGGAAGACGATAAGCAAAAGTACAGGAGCATACTGTTGACAACGAGTGCTCATAAATACAAGCACGATCCTCACAAGCGAATAAAGGGCAACGTGGGATACAAGTATCAATATGTAATCACACCGTTGATGTTGATCGAATCCAAGAAGAAAAAATCCGAAAAGGAATTATTCGCGCTTCGCGCGATGACGCTGACCGACAATAAGATCGACTACGTGCACTGGGATGACCCCAACGAGCTGGTGGATCATCTGCGATTACTCGACGCTTCGCGTCAAGCTGGCAACAATGCCCACGACAACGAGATCACATCGATCATCGAGGAACTTTGCGAGGGTGAGCTTATTATAAATTAAACGGCGCGACAGCGATCCATTCAATCGGCGTCGAAATGCCGATCAATAAATTTGGATTGTTTGAGCACAACGAAGACGCGACGAATGCCATTTTGTTCCATCAGTGGAGCGGATTAGTGAGAAATTTCGTGCGCGACAATGCTCTGTGTCGCACCGCCACGGACTTTGACGCAAGGTCGCGAAAGATTCGTCGCGTAGCGCAACCTGAGACTGACAATGACGCGGTTAACAAACTATACGTGGATCAGTGCGTTAAACAGGTCGTTTGACAGATCAACGGAAAGAGTCAGACGAGAAGCTTACTGCGTTCGAGAAGGACGTGCGAGCGTTACAGGCTGCGGTGAACAAGCTTCGACGTGCGAATATCGTTGAATCAGACGCGACAACGAACAACAATGGACAAACGGTTCAGCAGAAACGACTATCGAAAGGCGACGAGTGAAGTGAGGCAACGGTTAATTAACGACGGCGACGAACAGCAACGAACAACTCGAGATGGTTGTCGGACGGCTGTCTAACGGTTCAAGAACGATTGTCGGACGGTTGTTGAACGGTTCAAAAACGGCTCAGAAACGATTACGCGCGGTTTAGAAACAGCTGCGAACTACGCGGAGACAGGAAAGGCTAAAAACGGCTAAAGAACGTCGACAACGACGAACGTCAACGAACGATTCACAAGGAACGATTCACGACAAGGAACGATTGTCGAACGGCTGTCGAACGATTCACGAATGGTTCAGAAGCGGTTATGAACTGTTCAGAAACTGCTACGAACGATGCACTAGAAGCAGAAACGGCGACAACGAAACATGAGACCGTTAAAATCGACCGATGTGGATAAAAATATCGAAAAGCGACGGTTGGCGGACGAATTGCACGCACCGGCGAGAAGAAATTTTCCCCGCAGACACGTCATAGTGCGAGGGTACGACGATCTATGGCAAGCTGATATCGTCGAGATGCGCCCGTACTCGCGTTTCAACGGAGGTTACCACTACATACTCACCGTCATCGATGTGTTGAGCAAGTACGCGTGGGCCGTGCCGCTCAAGAGTAAAGGTGGCAGCGAGACAGCTGACGCTATCGCTGAGATAATTTGAGATAGCGAGAGGTGCCCTAGTAATCTACAAACCGACATGGGGAAGGAATTTTACAACACCGACGTGCAACGTCTCGTGAGAAAACACGACATCAATTATTATTCCACGTACTCGGTGATGAAGGCATCGGTCGTCGAGCGATCCAATCGCACGTTAAAAAACAATATGTGGAAAATGTTTACGCTCAATGGAAATTACAAGTGGGTCGACGCCTTGCCGTGACTCGTGTCGGATTACAACGCGAGCAAGCATCGAACGATCGGCATGCGACCCGTCCACGTTACCCCCGCGATCGCCAAAAGACTCTTGACTACGGTGTACAGCGCGATAAAGATCGTGGGCCCGGCAAAGTTCAAAGCGGGCGACTCGGTACGCGTCAGCAAATATAAGACAATTTTCGAGAAGGGTTACACGCCGAATTGGCCAACCGAGGTGTTTAAGATCGTTAAAGTGCAGCGTACCAATCCCGTAACCTATCTACTCGAGAACTATCGTGGAAAATCCGTCGCTGGAGCGTTCTACGAATACGAGTTGCATCGCGCGACTTATCTTGACGTGTTTCTCGTGGAGAAAGTACCGGGCAGAAGGGGCGACGAGGTTTACGTGAAATAGCTGGGATTCGATGGATCACACAACTCTTGGATACACAAGAACAATGTTATTTAATTCGTGCAGATTGTATTTTTAAAACATATGAAAAAACTATGTAAAAAAACTATGTAAAAAAATATTAAATACAAAATATTTAATGTTTAAAATTATGTAAGACGTATGCAACATATAAAATGTTTGAAATAAATATACGATATCTTTATTAATGTCCTTTCTAATATAATACGTTATCTACTATTGTGAGTTTCGTGTTCATCGTGGTGCCATAAACACATTTTTTTCTTGAAGAAGGGGGCTGTTATTGCGTAGACGTATCTATTTCATACTATTTTTTTGCGACGCAGTACGTGAGACAAAGGAAGAAATGCAAAACAGATAAAAAAATGATCTTTCAAGATTCAGTTGGAGCGACAGAGAAAGCAAAGGGTATATAACGAGGGATGCATCAAGCCACAGTAATATGATTTGAGAGCTTAAACACCTCGGTGATACATTTGTGCATTGATTGAGATTTTTAAAATTTGTGTGCAGCAATCAAAACAGTTAAAATCTGTTTGCTGGGATCGAAACAGTTAACAATCTATGTGCAGCGAATCATCTGTGCGGCAATTCACCTGGTAAATGTGCAAATTATTATTATTTGAAATTATTGAAATGTGATGTGGCATACTTTTTGTGACACCATGTATTTATAACACCATACTTTTTTTGCCAAGGGTTTCCACAGTATGGCGGTGGTTGTGGAAGGTTTCGGGCTGAAGCTCACGCAAAAAGATCTTCACACTCTGGTCGGCTTAATTTGGCTCAACGACGAAGTTATTAATTTTTATATGAATTTGCTGATCGCCAGAGGTACATCTTCGAACAAGTATCCGAAAGTTCACGCGATGAACACGTTCTTTTACCCGAAACTTCTGTCGAGCGGTCACTCGTCTCTGAAGCGATGGACCAGGAAGGTGGACATATTTGCGCAGGATCTTATTATTATCCCTATACATCTGAACGTTCACTGGTGTATGTCAATAGTAGATTTCCGCGATAAAACGATTGTTTATTACGACAGTTTGAGCAATGATAATCCGCAATGTCTGGCTACGCTAAAACTATATTTACAAGATGAGAGTCTTGATAAAAAGAAACAATCTTATGATATGAGTGATTGGGAATTTCAATCCGCCAAGAACATTCCACAACAGATGAACGGTAGCGATTGTGGGGTATTCTTCTGTATGTTCGCCGAATATATCTGTGCAAATAAAAAAATTACATTTACTCAGAACGATATTCCGTACTTTAGGAACAAAATGTTTAGGAAAGTAATAAATGAAAATATTGTATAAACAATTTTTTATTGAATAAATGTTTATAATATAAAATATAAAAATATGCTTGATTAATATTCCTTCCATTATACATATACGTACATATATATATACATTCATACTACTACATTATATTACGTTACATACATACATACATACATATGTTGTGTTATACTACTACATACATTACACACATATATATATATTTATATGTACATACATTCATATGTATATGACGACAACGACGATGTTCTCACGGTCTCGTTGGCCGTGGAAGAGCGCGCTGTCGCTTGTTCTTACTACTTGATCTCTTAAAAATCTTTCAAACTCGCGATCAAACCTTCAGAAACCCAGATGGTAGCTCGACCAAACAATTTCTCAAGATATGGGCGCCAGGTGCGATTTCTCGCACCACGATACTCTAAATCTCAGTACGCAAAGTCTCTCAGACGTGAGTCTAATCGAGGAATCGTAGTTGGTGGCAGAAAGGGAGCGTAACGCAATTAACACATCCGATTAACAGCAAACAAAGAAAAATATATTTGTATAATGCAGATAACATGTGGAAGGAGGTAGGCGTGTTCCAGGGCGAGCAAGCAGAATCCGAGTAAGCGTCCCGTGTCACCCCACGAGCGCGATACTCATTCCGTCGCCGAATTGCACAGCAATTCTCATCAGTTTCGTACATTAATAATTCCCGACATAAACCGTAACGAATTCTACCCTGTCCGCGAGATAACCGAGGGTGTATCAAGACGATACAGAGCGGTACGGGCGGGTTGCCCATTCGAGCAGGCGCGCATGGTCGTTCACTTCGGTGCATCACCTATAATCACTCGCATATCTTTTTTACAATAAAATGGA
>NW_020211506.1:1271-1413 GCF_003070985.1 Temnothorax curvispinosus | reverse complement strand
GACCAAAAGTTGCGGGGGTGGGTCACCGATTTTGATGCCGATTTTTTCCTCGAAAGCACACTAGAAAAGGAGATAATCCTGAAAATTTGAGCTCGATTCGATCAAATCCGGCCGCTGGAGAATTTTTTGAATTTTGAAAAAA
>NW_020211506.1:0-1171 GCF_003070985.1 Temnothorax curvispinosus | reverse complement strand
AGTACCTGTCTATGAGAAGCAATGTAATTCAAATTGTATCATATTTTACATTATTTCCAAGCTTATATAACTCGATTACTAAATTAATTTATTTTAAACATATGTATATAAAATTATTGTTAATTTCGTCTGTCGAACATGAAAGAAGCATTCAATGTTCCCGTTTTTACTTATGTTTTTATCATTGAAAATAAATACATACGATCATAAAATTCTCATTACAATAACCACATGTTTCTTTTATAATCACAATTACATTTACATAACTGTATTTCCAACGTTTACAACCAGAATGTTCCAACGATTCAACACGTTATCTCCATGCATGAAATGCCAATTACTAATTGTCGTTGCAACAATTTTATGAGTCTTATGTAACGTCTCAGGTCTCAGGTCATCGACATCGAGCCACTTTCTCTCGGAAAGAGTTATCTCGCGTATACTGATAAACGTCATGATTCGATACAACGTTATAAATTGTCGTTTTATTGCGGCGAACATTTCGAGTTTTATCGTTTCATAACTTCGTTAATTATTTTATTAAATCTGACAAAATGTCTCTTTAAATAGCACACTAAACAGCTAGTAAAAATATAGAGCGACTGTGTCAAACAGATTTTATTTATTTGTAAAATGCGAATGCATAATTAACAAAAACTGGAAATGCTAAATCAATTCTATTTTTTTATGCCAATTGATCAATATTGAATGGTCGCTAAATATTAAATGGTTGATTTATTGGAAGAACAGGAACAAAAGAAATGTTCGTGCGCCTAGTTTATATAATCGGCAATCGGTCGGTGTGTTATGTTTAAAGCTTGCATAAAAGGAAAGTTTGACAGCTCGCGAATCGCGCGTGCGATTAGATTCTCCATAACTCGGCTATGTAATACGTCGTCACGGACGTGTACCAGCGGAAAAGATCGTTATGTATATCCTCGAAGGAAATGTGTCGTACCTACACGCGAAGGATTTCCTGCGAGGTGAACGAGGAGGAAATGCGCGTTCTCTCTACTTACATAACTCGTCGTATTCATAATCTCTTTATCTAACTACACACAATCCATATGTTGACTTAACAGAGTCGCTGAGGGTAATAAACTTTATTTCTCTAATAGCTCTCTCTCTTTCTCTCTCTCTCTCTCTCTCTCTCTCTCTCTCTCTCTCTCTC
>NW_020211505.1:6019-13868 GCF_003070985.1 Temnothorax curvispinosus | reverse complement strand
CTGTTTCAGGCGGATGCATTATAGTAGTAGTACATGAACCGCTAAATACTGTATTAGTACGAATTGAAATTCGTATTGCACATAGCAAATCTTGACGTGAAATATTCATTTGAATATTGTATTGGTTGTTTTCTCCAAATGGTGGAGAATCTAATGTATCTACGATTGCAGCAAAACGTCCAAATTGATCAATTTCCCATGTATAGTCAGACGTAGTCACTTTAAATCGTGTTTGAGAATGGCTCTTGGTATACAAAGGTAAAAATGGTGAAGATACTGTCTGCTCCTTTTTCGGGACAATCTCATTGTCAGTATAATTCGCATGTTTCATTCCTTCAGACCACATCTGGAAATAATTAACTTACTTATAAATGATGAAAATGAGATCAACATCAAAATATCCTGAAAGTCGCTATGCTTTTTATAATAAAATAGATTAAATTTCAAACAAATATTCTAACATGTAATAACGCGTATACATCATGTATAGATGTATAGATAAGAGTCACTTGAAATTGAATTTAACTTAAAATACGTATAAAATTTTTGGGACAACTTTAATATATCTTTTTTTAAATAAAACCCAGGTAGAAGAAGCACATGTCATTTTGACATCAATTGACGTCAAAAGACGTCAAAATGACAGACTTTTGACGTCAAAATGACATATGCTTTCTATCTGGGAAATAACATTTTATGTTAGACAACCACAAAAAAGAATTGAATAAGTAAATAGCCGTTTTACGTCAAATTTCAAGAATGATTACTAAACTGCTTTCTTTCTTAAGTCTTACACGATCTATAATTCCCGTTAATTTAAGAATAAACTTTTATTTATAATTTTACACTTCATGCATTTTGATATACATATACGTATAAGTTCAATTCTTAAAATGCTTTTTATATTTATTACGTATAAACAGGATTCTATCCTTGAATTCTGATAAAAGTAATAGATGCATGTGAAGTAGACTCTTTGCATTAATCATTTTTAATTGTATTCAAATTACACATGCTAGTAGAAATGTGATTTGATACGTGTATGAATTTATGCATTTTCTTTGCTATGTAGAATGCGTGGAATTGTTGCTTATTTAGGAAATGTCATAATTAATTCGTTACACATCAATGTTTTATGTGTTTCCTAACGTTCTAATAAAACACGTAGTCAACGAAGTTGAGAAAAAAAACTGTTAAAAACTTACTGGATTTTCCTTGAGCACTTGCTTATTAAATGCCATATTTGCTTATGCGTATTTGCTTTTCCGCTGAATCTTGATCAGTCACACTTAAGATCTTGCGTTTTTCTAATGATATGCTAATATTCCAACACCGTCCAGATAATAGCATTTATTAGACTAATGCGTGTATGTAGTACAGACGTGGCAACTGATTTCCTTTATTTCCTTTTGTCAAATCAAGTTTCCAAACTACTGCGAATATAACGTCGAGGTAATCCGAGAGATAATGCGAATGAACAAACAAACATGGCCACTGACTCGTGTAGATTCGAACCTCGACTCATCCATAAAATGTAAGCCTGTTCGTTTTAACTGAACTTCTTGCACAGGTCATCTCTTCTCCTTTTCTCTCCAATGTGAAAAGAAAAAGAAGAAAGATAAATAGTGCAAGAAGTTCAGCTAAAACGAACAGCCTAGTGGTGGGAGACACGCATCCTAAAGCCTTTTGTGTCCACGTTGCTAGAAATCGCTCCGAGATCTCAAACGGAGAAAGAATTGACCATTCACATTTAAACAATTGGCTCAATTGACCAATGCAATTGGTTAATTCTTTCTCCGTTTGAGATCTCGGGGCGATTTCTAGCATGGACACAAGAGACCGCTGTTCGTGTTATCTAAACTTCTTGCACATTGCAGTTCATTTATTCTCTTTTTCTTTTCAACGTGAAAAGAAAAAGAGGAAAGATGAACCGCGGTGCGAGAAGTTCAGCTAAAACAGGCCTAAGGCTTAAGAGAGAGAAAGAGCTACGTATGTATGTAACACACACACGTGACACATCATGCGACACAAATTTTTTACGGCTACTCTCAATCTCAATACAGTAATCTAGTGCTAGTCATAGGATTCTTTTTGATTTATTATGGCTTACAAGGGAACAACCATTCTTTGATCCCTCAAATTTTGCTAAATTTTTAATATGTTACAGAGTACACTCATTAACTAATACAAGATATATATAGTAACTCTGTCCAATGCGCAATAGTTTATGGAATATTAATGTTCAAAATATGTATTTTTTTATATCAATGATAAATAAATTATGCTTATACAAAGAAGTTGCATTTATAAAATGCGCTTGGTTAAATTATGTGTTTGAAATGTTTCTATGACAGATAGCATCCAAAAAGGTATATACAATGTGATCATGATATTGATTGTGCTTAAATTGAAAATTCCGACACTAAAATTCAATTAATTGTTATGTAATGTATTTTTGTTAATTGTGATGTACTACTTTGCAACGTCATTATCATTATGTTTTTTCTTCTTATATATATAGATAATTATTATGGTACATAAATAAACTTTATTTTGTAGAATTTTAAAACAATTACACGCACACGACAAATTTTAAACATTAATATTTTATAAACTATTACGCATTGGACAGAATTACTGTATCTTATATTAGTGAATAAGGTGTACCGTAATATATTAAAAATTTAGCAAAATTTAAAGGGTCCGCAAGGGTTGATTGTTTCTTTATTCAGTTTCAGTATAAGCAAATAAAATCTTATGACGCTTTTCAACCAATCAGATTTATGTAAAATGCTTATTCGAATCCTGCATTAATTTGGCTCTGGAAACTGTGTAAAAATCAATTAATCCACTGCTTTATAAGGGCTCATAGAACGATCAAAATATGTCCAGATATATTCAAATATACTCGACTGAAACAATGTTCAATAATAAATATTGTCATATGACGGATGATGAAAATACAGCCTGTTTCTGCTTTTCTCTTTTTATCTTTAGTAAGGATATTTGTTCGCGTGACGTGTGAGGAAGGAAGATGGATGATGCCGAGTTATGTAGAGTTATGTAGGAACGTACAACACTGATGCAAATTAATATATAATAAGCGTAACGTGTCACTTTACTAAACAGCCTAAACATATACAAAAGGGAAAAAGAAAAATTTACATGAAGTTTAGAATTTTATAAAAAAGGTAGACCGAACGGCGTGTCCCGGATCGAATTCATTTAGAGTTACCTTTTCGTTTACTGTAATTTAGACTGCTCGTGACCAAAAGTAGGTAATGACTGACGACAATTGACTGATGATTGACCGACGTAAGAAAGTCTTGCGATTTTTTATATTTGAAATGAATAAAAAATATACAGAAACTTTGGACTCTTGGCAACAGCGAACGGAAATGATAGATCTATTTGCTTCTCATCGGGGGGGATCGGGAATGACTAACAATAAGTTTGCGAACACGGCGAGAATAGCGACACGATTCAGTCTTGATTACGTTTGAAATCAACATCGGTTCAAATCATCGATTGCCGCAGAAGTTCCGAGAACGGTTCAAGTTTCGTTATGATAAACGTTGAAAAGAAAGTCGATAAAATGTCGCAACGCCTGCTATGAATCTATGGGCCAAAGCACATATGACAGTCGTAGTCGTGGACGTAAGTAACGCACAAGCTTTGGCGTATCCTGATCTGTCAGGTCGGGGACTACGACCGTCGTATATCGCTATCGCTACGCCATGTTATGTGCTTTGGCCCTATCGCTATTTTTACGCTATCACAATCTCGAATACTTATTTTTATTTTTATTCGATAAATCTGAAAATGATTATTTATCATTGCTAAAGTCTGTCAATATATCTTCTTCCAGTAAATTAATATTTTGTATAAAATTTACACAATCGCCGAAAGGAACTAAATAATTAGCTGCTAGATTTACATGAAGAACTTTTATAACTCACAACTGTTTTCATTGTGACACACAATAAAATTAACTTCAAAATACTAAAATATTTTATTAAAGTTTTGCGCGGTCAAGTTTTGCCGTAATAATAATAATGAGTAAAAAGATAAGAAAAGATAAATAAACGAACAAATATTCGATGAATGATATATTACAAACCACCTTTGTTATGTGTACATAGAATACATTACATTCTCGCTTTACCTAACCTGACAGATCCAACATTATATTTCAACAATATTATTGTTTAGGAATAAATTTCTTCTACACGGTTACAGAGTTTTCATTGTTCTCTCACACTTTGCCTTAACTTTTATTTTCATATTATTTTCCTTCTCCCAAAGCGACAATATAAAGGGACAAAAAAATTTTATTTCGAATTAAGCGCAAAAACTAGATTAATAAAAGATACAAAACTAACTAAAAAAATCGTTTTATTTTTATTTTTAAAGCAAATCTAGATTTCTAAATAATAGATTATCAAATTTAATTTGTGTAGCTTTATATTATTTGTTATTTGTGTAGATTTATAATTTTTGTGAAGCATTTTCTTTCATCTCTAGATGGTCGGACAGTATATCCATTAAATCAGATATCTTTATATATAATTGACCAACATTATATGTCTCCGCAATAGAAACAAAGATAAATAAACTGTCAGAAAGTAAAGATAAATAAACTGTCAATAAGTTTATTGAATTTTTTTTTTACATATTTATATTAAGGAATAATTATGGATTTGATTCTGTTTTAATGTAATCGCATTTTATTGAACCTCAATTAATGACAATATCGAAAATGTATAATTACCGTACACATTTAAAAACAAAAATTAGAGGAACGGGGGTAGCCCCGGACAGTGGGTAGTCCCGCGTATCTATGGCCATTGTTTAAACATTAAGCGACAATTATATAAAATTTTATTTCAAATTAAGTGCAGAAACTAGATTAATAAAAGATACAAAATTAACCAAAAAGATCGTTTTATTTTTATTTTTAAAACAAATCTAGATTTTGAAATATATAAGTTATCAAATTTAACTTAAATTTGTGTAGCTGACCTCTAATTTATGTAAACTTTCTTTTTCCATCTGCAGATGATCGGATCGTACATTTCTATTAAATCGAATATCTCATCTCTATACATAATTTACTCAACATCACTTTATGTTATTGAATTATAAAGAAAAATAAAATAACGAAATATAAGTTTACTTATTCTTTTATTTACATATATTAAGCAATAATTATGAATTTGATTCTGTTTGATCAATTTAATCACATTTTATCGAACTTTCAAATTAATGACAATATCGAAAACGTATAATTGCGACAAATACTAAAAAACAAAAATAAAGTTTAAATTTATGAAAAATTAACTCGTTAAAAAGGTAGTTGCTAAAGACTCTGACATCATTAATATATACACAGGATGATCTACAGAACGATTGGAAATTTTAATAAGATATAGAGTACTAATAAAATTAAATTTAAAACCACTTATAGGTAACATAAAATTGTAAAGATTTATATTTTTTATTTCCTTTTGTTTTAGATCAACCTGTTTTAGATCAAACATGAGAAAATTAGAACTGAACTATACTCCGTCCAACGAGAGACACTCTCAATCTCTCGTTGGACGGAGTATACATTAAGTATAATTAATAATAAATTCATTCGTACATTTAAACTTAAATAACAAATTATTTTTAATGTATAATAATACGTATTTGCTCGCAAATTCTTATACACATAAACAATAAAAATTATAATATATTTGTGAAAATAAAGGAAACATGTTTATAGATTAAATAAGAAAAATATCTTTATCATATTTTATGAATTTATATTTAAGACGGCAATATTATAAATCGAATACTAATCGACATAAAATTTTAATTAATTATCAACATTAATAAAAAGAGATGATTAATATTGATTTCAAGCGTGTTTTACATTTTCCTTTACTTTCTGCATTAATTTTATTTTGATTGTAAACGAGTTCAAGATTTTTTAGTATTTGTAATTTCTTTTGTATGAAACTTAACAAAATTTGCCGAATGCACTTCTAAAAATTTTGCATTACACGAAGACGCAAGCTGCATAAGTTCTACGGCATTCTCAATCGTAAGACTGCGTAACAAATAATGTTCACATGTCAATTTCAAAGCTAGTACATCATATTTATCAGCTGTTGTCAATAATTTTTTAAGCATGTCATAATCACACTGATCTACTGAACCAGTAATAATATATAATAAAATCTGTCTAAAAGATTCTACTTCATTATCTGTTACTAATTCATTTGTCATATTTTTTTCTTTTCCCTCATGTGTAAGGTAAATATTCTTAAAGTAGCTACTGTTGGTGGCATACAACAATTCTCTCGATACAACATACTGTTCTTCTCTTACTAGAAATTTGATTGATTCCTCATCTTTAGATTTCTCGTCAAAGATCAAATTTTCAAAATATCTAGCGTCTTCTGAAAAATCTGTGTATTGTTCCAGAACTGTTTTATGGTCCAGATTATGAAAAATTTCAAACTTGCAATGTACGTACAATGTAAGAGTATCTGAATAACTAAATTCGTGAACTGTCGAGATTTCATTTAACAATGTCATATTCGATATATGTCCTGAAACGACATTTTCTGACGTATAATGAAGAGACGTAGTGTATAACGATATAGTAGTGGTACATGAACCGCTAAATGTTTTACTAGTAAGTATATAAAATTTTAATACATGTTTTGTATCAGCTTGACGTGAAACATTCATTTGAATCACGTATTTACCTCTGTCTGGAAACGGTGGAGACTTTATCATACTCATATTAGGAAGACACATAAATTTAGGTAATTGATCAACTTTCCATGTATGGTCAACTATAGTCGACTTAATCTGTGTTTCAGAATAGCTCTTGATATACGAAGGTAAAAATGGTGAAGATACTGTCTGCTCCTTCTTTGCCCCAGTATAGATATTTTCATCTTCTTCAGAACTATCTGTAGGATCATTTCTAGATCTCCACATCTGGAAATAATTAATTTACTTATAAACAATTAAAATAATCAACATTAAAATGTCCTGAAAAAGTCTCTATGCTTTTTATAATAAAATAGATTAAATAAAATAGATTGAATTTCAAACAAATAACCTAACATGTAATACGCTTACACGCTCAGGTAAGAGCCATTTGAAATCGGATTTAATCACAGACTTCTACATATGACCCCAGAACGCTAACTCGTATATGGCAGTTATCTTTACTGTGAAATAGAAAATCATTTAACCGTTGTCTAAAAATACAACGATATATCGTATAGAAGTCTGTGGGTGTAACAAATATAATAAAGTGAAAACATATAGAAGTCTGCGAATTTAACTTAAAAAAACATAAAGATTTTTGGGACACTTTATATTTAATATATCTTTCTTTAAATAAAAATAACATTGTTATGTCAGACAATCACAAAAAAGAGTTAAATGAATAGCCAAATTGTAGGAGAAAACTTAAACATGATTATTTTCGTTGATCAATTTAATAAATACTTGAAAGTTATGACTTTTGTCATATTTGTGTCAAATTCCAAGAATTATTAGTAAGCTGTTTTCTTGCTTAAGTCTTACACGATCTAATATAAATCCCGTTAAATTTAAGGAGAGACTTGTATTTATAATTTTATCCCTCTTCATGCAAATTAATGTATATATAAGTCTAATTTAACATTTTTAAAATGTTTTTTATATTACATATAAACAGAGTACTGTCTTGAATTCTGAAACTTGAATTCTGATACAATAGGAATAGATTCATCTGAAGTGGACTTCTTGCATTAATAATTTTCAAATACTTTTACTTCGCCAGTGAGTAGTGAAATTACAA
>NW_020211505.1:0-5919 GCF_003070985.1 Temnothorax curvispinosus | reverse complement strand
TGCATTTTCTTTGCTATGTAGAATGCATGGAATTGTCGCTTTAGGAAATGTCATGATTAGATTATAGGAACTCTAGTCATGATTAATTCGTTATTACATCATACATCATGTCTTTTTTCTAATAACACGTAGTCAACGAAGTTGAGAAAAAACTGTTAAAAATTTAACTTACTTGAATTGCCATTATGCGTATTTGCTTTTCCGCTGAATCTTGATCAGTCAAACTTAAACTCTTGCGTTTCTCTAATGGTATATATGCTTTGGTAACATTCCAACACCTTCCAGATAATGACATAGCTGCGAATATATAACGTCATATAACGTCAAGCTGGATGCACAATGCTAGGCGATAGCAATAGCGATAGCGATAGCGATAGCGACAAAATTTCCGATGAATTGGAATTCTGTATCTATTGCCTTGTAGCCAACCGATTAGCGTTCAGATTTTTGCTGAGACGCGCGTTTCCAGTTAATTGTATTAAAAATTAATATTTCGAATCTGCCATATATCTAGATTATATTTTAATGCTATTAGGCCTGTTCGTTTTCGCTGCACTTCTGAACTAATGCAATAAGTATATAAGATTGAAACATTAAATATATTTTCTTTTATTCTAACTTATATTGTATTAGTTTAAGAAGTGCAGCGAAAACAAACAAACCTATTGCTATCGCTATCGCTATCGCTTAGCATTGTGCAACGGCTATCAAGATGATGCAAGAGATAATATACGAATTATTAATGTTTAAAATACTTTTTTCAATATCAATGATAAATTAATCATGCTTATGCAAAGAAGTTGCATTTATAAAATGCGCTTGGTTAAATTATGTGTTTAAAATGTTTCTATGACAGATAGCATCTAAAAACGTATAAACAATGTGATATCATTAATATTGATTGTGCTCAAATTGAAAGTTTCGACACTGCAGAAAATTAATTAATTGTTATGTAATGTATTTTTGTTAATTGTGATGTACTACTTTGCAATATGTCACTATAATTCTATTTTTCTTATTTATAATACATAATTATAGTACATAAATAAAACTTTATTTTGCAGAATTTTAAAACAATTACGCATACGAAAAATTTTAAACATTAATAAACTATTGCGCATTGGGCAGAATTACTGTATCTTATATTAGTGAATGGGGTGTACTGTGTACCTTAATTAAATCCTACACTAATTTGGCTCTAGAAACTGTGTAGAAATTAATCCACTGCTTTATAAAGGTTCCATGGAACACGAAATATGTCCAGGTATATTTAAATATACTTGACTGAAACCTGAAACCATGTTCAATAATAAATCTTGTCATACGACGGATGATGAAAATGAAAATGCAATCTGTTTCTTTTCTCTTTATTTTTATCTTTGGTAAGAATTATCTGTTCGCGTGACGCGTAAGCAGAAAGGAAGATGGACTGCTGGAGTTATGTAGATGTTATGTAGGAAACATATACTGACACTGATGCAAAGATACAAGCGTGACGCGTCACTTTACTAAACAGCCGAAATATACAAAAGGGAAAAAAGAAAATAAATTTACACGAAGTTGAGAATTTAGAGGTAGACCGAACGACGAGTGTCCCGGATCAAATTCCTTTAGAGTTACATTTTCGTTTATTGTAATTTAGACTGCTCGCGACCGAAAATAGATAATGACTCATAGCGACTGACTGATGATTGACCGACGTAAGAAAGTTCCGGAATTTTTTATACTCGCAATAAACAAAGAATATGCCAGAAACTTCGGACCCTTGGCAACAGCGAGTGGAAACGATTGAGACTTCACGGAATCGTTATGGCTAAGTTCGCAATATACCGAAATAGCGGTTTACATTTCGTCCTGTCTTGACTACGTCTTGATTACGTTTGAAATCAACACGCGTTCAAATCATCGCTTAACAAAAAAGCTCCGAGAACAGCTCAAGTTTCGTTATGATAAGCGTTGATAAGAAAATCAAGAAAATGTCGTGATGCCATGCTATGAATCTATCGCTATTTTTAAGCTACCGTAATCTCGAACAATATATATTTTTTATGCGAGAAATCTGAAAATTATTAATTTATTTATCAATGCTAAAATTGATTGGTAAATCTTCTTTCAACGAAATATTTTGTATAAAATTGGCAGTTGCCGAAAGGAACTGAATAATCAAATGCTAGATCTACATGAAGAACTTTCATAACTCACTATTTTCACTAATTGTGGAATTAACTTTAAAACATTAGAAACTTATTAAAGTTTTACGCGGACAAGTTTTACAGTAATAATTAATAAGTGTTGACATCTTCATTTATGCAATAATAACTGTTAATATCATTACTAAAATATGCTAGCAAGTAAATACAGATTCGATATCACCCGCGCGAACCATTTCATTATGTAGAAATCAATTCTCTTTATATGAAAGATACAACATTATACATCTCAACAATATTATTATCGTTTTTAGGAGTGAATTCTTCCATTCAGTTGCAAAGCTTTCGTTGTTCACACTTTTATTCACACTTTATCCTTTACTTTCAAATTATTTTCTCCTAGAGTGATAATATAAAGTTTTATTTTGAATTAAGCACAAAAACTAGATTAATAAAAAATACAAAATTGACCAAAAAGGTCATGTTTTGTTTTTATTTTTAAAACAAATCTAGATTTCAAAATGATGGGTTACCAAATTTAATTGAAATTTGTGTGTAGCCGATTTATAATTTTTGTAAAGTATATTCTCCCATCTGTCGATGGTCGGACAGTATATTTCCATTAAATCAGATATCTCTATACATAATTGATCAACATTATATGTCTCTGCATTAGAAATAAAGATAAATAAACTGGTAGAAAATAAATAAAGCATAAGTTTATTTTTTTTCTCTACAGATATATCTATGTATATATGAAGGAATAATTATGAATTTTTGATTCTGTTTTAATGTAATATCGCATTTTATTGAATCCCAATTAATGACACTATCGAAAACGTATAATTGGGATAAACATTGAAAAACAAAAATCAAGTATAAATTTATGAAAAATAATTTGCTCGATGAAAAAGGTAGTTGCTAAAGATTCTAACACTGTATTACTATATATGTACACAGGATGATTTAAAAGAACGATTGGAAATTTTTAATAAGATATGTAATGTACAAGTATTGATAAAAATAAGTAAAACATTAATATATAGATAACATAGGCGTAAGGATTTTTATTTCTTTTTGTTTTAAATCAACCTGTAGACTTGAAAAACTTTCAACTAAACTACATTAAGTATAATTAATAATAGTTTTATTCGTACATCTAAACTCAAATCATAAATTATTTTCAATTTGTATTAATACTCATTTGCATATAAATTCTTATATATACAGGCTGTTTCTTAAAGAACGGCAGTTAATTACAGATAATGCTATTTCTTATAAAAAATTAAATCAAAAAATCCGAAATCATTTTTTTTCTATAATGTACAATACAGTAATAATTATTGAATAAAGTCAATTCAATCAGCACTATCCTTTAACTGGGTGTACGCCTGGCGAGCGTATGTCAGGCTAAAAAACGGCACCGATTAGATTGACTTTATTTAATAACTACTGCTGTATTGAGCATCATAGAATAAAAATGGTTCAGAATTTCTCGACTCAGTTTTTGACAAAGAATAGCGCCATGTAATTAATGGACGCTCTTTAAACAAACAACTCTGTATAAAACTTAAAACTAGACTATATTTGTAGATAAGAAAACATGTTTACTAAATTAAATAAGAAAAATATCTTTATAATGTTCTATGACTTTATACTTAAGACTGCAATCATATATGAATCAATCTCCAGGTAGCAAGATGACGTGTAAAGACGTCTTAATGACGTTAGAGACTTTAGGTATGAAGAACTTTTATAATTCAAAATACTAGAATATTTTATTGAAGTTTCGCGCAGTCAAATTCTACTATAATAATTAATGAGTCGACTACCTTAATTATGCAATAATAACTGTTAATTGCTAAAATATGCTAGCAAAATAATGAATAAACAAATGGGTTCGATGAGAAATATATCAGGAACTTCTTTATTACGTAGAATACATTAAACGATTAAACAGAATACATTAAACAGAATACATTGAATTCTCACTTTATCTGACAGATCCGACATTACATTTCAATAATATTATTATTATTTAGGAAAATTAAATTTCTTCTACTCGATTATAAAGTTCCGGTTTCATAGTTTACACTTTGTATTACCTTTTACTTTCGAATTACCTTCTCCCAAAACAACAATATAAAGTTTTATTTCGAACTAAACACAGAAACTTCTAGATTGACAAGAGATACTAAATTAACCAAAAAGATCATATTTGTAACATTTTTATTTTTAAACCAATCTCTAGATTTCGAAATAATGAGTTATCAAATTTAACTCCCATTTGTAATTTTTGCGAAGCATTTTCTTCCATCTACCGATGTGATTGTTTTAATTTAATCGCATTTTATTGAACCCCAATTAATGACAACATCAAAAACATATAATTGCGATAAACATAAAAGAACAAAAATCAAGTTTAAATTTATGAAAAATAATTTGTTCGGTGAAAAAGATAGCTGTTAAAGATTCTGATACTATAATACACAGGATGATCTACAGAACGATTGGAAATTTTAATAAGATATAGTACGGATAAAAATAAATAAAACATTTATATATATTATAGATAACATAGGTTTGTAAAGATTCTTATAATTTTCCATTTTCTTTCGTTTTAAATCAACCTGTAAACTTGAGAAAGTTTAACAAAACTACATTGAGTATAATAAATAATAATTTCAGTTCTACATCAAAACTAAAAAAAAAGAATTATTTTTAATCCATATTAATACTTATTTGCATATAAATTCTTATACATATAAAAGTTAATAATTATAATTAGATTTCTTAGGTGACAAAGATAATTATGTATTAGGTGGTGACAAAGAAAATTGATCAGTGCTGACTTCAAATTTACTTTTCTCAATAAATTCCATTATCTTACTTAAATCTTCTTGCGATAGACTTTGAAATGCTTTAGTGTCCCTAATTTCTTTTATGTGAAATTTAATAAAAGCTGCCGAATGCGTTTCTAAAAATTTGGCATTAGACGAGAACGCAAGTTGTACAAGTTCTACGGCATTTTCAATCGTAAGACTGCGTAACACATAATGTTGACACGTTAATTTTAAAGTTTGTACATCATATTTATCAGATGCTGTTAATAATTTTCTAAGCATCTTATAATCACCCTGATCAATGGAGTCAGTTATAATATATAATAAAACCTGTTGAAAAGATTCTACCTCATCATCCGTTACTAATTCATTTGTCATATTTTTTTCTTTTTCCTTATGTGTAAGACAGATATACTTAAAGTAACTACTGTTGGTGTCGCACAATATTTTTTTTTATATAACATACTCTTCTTCTCCTACTATAAATTTGATTGATTTATCATCTTTAGACGCGAATTCAAAAGTTGAGTCTTCAAGAGATTTTACCTCTTTAAATACCGGTGCAGATGGTTGTAAATTCATGTGTATAGTATTATTTATCAGTTTTTGAAAATTTTCAATTTTGCAATGTATTATAAACGCCTCTGTAGAAATGTACGAGCGGTCCGAGACATCAATTAACAATGTCATATCCGATATAAGACACGAAATCGACCTTGATGATAAAACTGCATCAGCCACTACATGAGCCTCAAGCGTGATTGAGTCATTTTTTATGAAACCTCTATCAGGATCTAAAACATCCTGCCATGTCATAAAATCAGGACAGCCCCATGACTTACTTTTACTGTTAAAAAGGTGTTGAAATTTTAGGCTTTCTGGTTCTTGTCCTTCTTTGCAAGAAAGAAGACGCAGCTGAGCAACAG
>NW_020211504.1:0-3253 GCF_003070985.1 Temnothorax curvispinosus | reverse complement strand
ACGATTGTCAATGTTAATGATCCGCGAGTATCACTCGCAACACTCGTAAACAAACGCGGATACGATGGGCAAACGTGTCACGCTGCAAACATAATTATTGGATGTGAGGCAAATTTGATTACTGACGGCTACGAAATCGAGAGTGCGAGGCATCCACATAATCCGGGAGGGATATGGCGCCTCTTTGAAACAGTTTACGAAATTTTGTCCCGTCATACCGCAATATCATTGCTCGTCATTGACTTTGATATTCTTCATATTTCGAATAATACCCGCGCGTAAATCTGTAAATACGCGGAGAGAATACATTTGCGGTAGAATGAAACGACGAAATCTAATATTATTGAGTTTCTACTAGATTTCGTCGTTTTATCAGTCATTTTCATCATTTCATCTCCCGCGTCCCGGCGCGGTGAAAGTTTGGCGTTCTTCCTTAATCCGCGGCTCGTTAAATCGACTTCTTTTATCAAAGAAGCCAGGTCAACAGTAGCGACGTTGTACACTTGCGCGCCTTATTATTTATTAATAGAGAAGGCGCGTGGAATTCACATGCCGTATGCGTGTGCGTGTGTGTATATTGGCCGCGCGCGAATGGATAATTATGAATACGATTTACGCGCTTAGAGCCTAGAGAGCCTCAAAGGGAGGGTGCGTTTCGCTATTCACTCGCAGTACTGGCAGCACTGTAAATCCGTTCCAATATACGCGGCAGTAAGCTGTCAAAGCGTTTTCGTGTTCATGTGACGTCATAGATTTTGTCGTCACTTTCTACTTTCATTACTGCAGCTCGCGAGATGAGGCATTCGCAGTAAGAACATGGCGGCTATGGCGGCACCTTTGAAAAAATTGGACCTTATCTATGTGAACTTGGCACCCGACTTTCGAAAAATTAATTTTTTTACGGAAAACATTAGCATTTGGTTTGTAGTTGTTTGTAGTAACAAAAATTTCGTTTGTAGTTTAATACATTAAAAATTATAAACATTTAAAAAATTACTCGCACCCCACTTTGAGACAACTGAAATCCGCTTGCGCCATCTTCTTCAAAATTGTTTGTAGTTGTTTGTAGTGCTTTTCTTTTCGTTTGTAGTTGCACTGTTCAAAGGTTATTATATTTTTGCAATAAACAAAAAGAGTAACTTTGCCAATTTTGGAGATATCTCAAATCAACTTGCGCCATCTTCTTCAGAATAATTTGTAGTGCTTTTCTTTTTGTTTATAGTTGCACCATTCAAAAGTTATTATATTTTTGCAACAAACAAAAAGTGTAACTTTGCCAATTTTAGAGATATTTCAAATCCGTTTGCGCCATCTTCTTCAGAATCATTTGTAGTGCTTTTCTTTTTGTTTATAGTTGCACCATTCAAAAGTTATTATATTTTTGCAATAAACAAAAAGTGTAACTTTGCCAATTTTAGAGATATCTCAAATCCGCTTGTGCCATTTTCTTCAGAAACGTTTGTAGTTGTTTGTAGTGCTTTTCTTTTCGTTTGTAGTTGCACTGTTTAAAAGTTATTATATTTTTGCAATAAACAAAAAGAGTAACTTTGCCAATTTTGGAAATATCTCAAATCTGTTTGCGCCATTTTTTTCAGAATCATTTGTAGGTGTTTGTAGTGTTTTTCTTTTTGTTTATAGTTGCACCATTCAAAAATTATTATATTTTTGCAATAAACAAAAAGTGTAACTTTGCCAATTTTGTAGATATTTCTAATCCGTTTGCGCCATCTTCTTCAGAATCATTTGTAGTGTTTTTCTTTTTGTTTATAGTTGCTCCATTCAAAAGTTATTATATTTTTGCAATGAACAAAAAGTGTAACTTTGCCAATTTTGGAGATATCTCAAATCCGCTTGTGCCATCTTCTTCAGAAACGTTTGTAGTTGTTTGTAATGCTTTTCTTTTTGTTTATAGTTGCACTGTTCAAAAGTTATTATATTTTTGCAATAAACAAAAAGAGATAATTTTGAGAGACAATTTTGAAGATATTTTAAACGAAACGGAACGAAAACTATTACAAACAACTACAAACAATTCTACATTGAGTCGCGCAATTAGTTTTAAAATATTTCCAAAATTGGCAAAGTTACACTTCTGGTATATTGCAAAAATATCATAACTAGATATATATAGAACAGTGCAAATACAAAAAAAAAAAAGCACTACAAACAACTACAAATAATTCTGAAGAAGATGGCGCAAGCGGAATTGAGATATCTCCAAAATTGGCACAGTTACACTTTTTGTTTATTACAAAAATATAATAACTTTTGAATGGTGCAACTATAAACAAAAAGAAAAGCACTACAAACAACTACAAATGATTCTAAAGAAGATGGCGCAAACGGATTTGAGATATCTCAAAGTGAAGTGCGAGTAATTCTTTAATTTTTAGCATTTTTAATGTATTAAACTACAAACGAAATTTTTGTTACTACAAACAACTACAAACAAAATGCTAACGTTTTCTGTAAAAAAATTAATTTTTTGGAAGTCGGGTGCCAGGTTCACATATAGGTTTGGTCCTTGTGGACCTGGAAGGCAACAACGAGAAATATACAGTAATCGTTAGTCACGAAGATGCGGAAAAAGCCCGAAAAGATTACTACTACTACTACTAAATTAATATAATTAATATAATAATAAATAATTTCGATATTTTTATAAATCTGAAAACTGTTATTTATTTTATAGACATGACTTTTGCAACATTATTGTTTAAGTACAAGATTTTTTTTTTATATATTTAGAATAGGTGCTCCTATCGTCGTGTCACGTCGTGTCTAAGATAGGTTAAGATAAGTTATATTTCTTTCTTATACGGGTGCGTTTCGACATTCACTGGCAGTACTGGCAGTACTGTGGTCGTCGTTCCGTTATTCCAGCCTGAAAGTAACAACAGCAATATAGAAACGCTCCTGCAGTTCTACTCAATGACGTCATATCGTCAGTACTTACAGTGAATATCGAAACGCACCCGGAGAGAGTGGCCGACTGGGTCACGTGACCGCGTCTCTTCTGATTCGTTCGGGTAATGAAGAGTCTTGACCAATCAGAATATCGCAAAAAATTAAAAGTTTGTATATATATAAAACTGTTATAACACTCGAATATATATATATATATATATATATATATATATATATATATATTTCTATAAGTAATGCGTCGTCTACAATAGCAGTAAGAGTAGCGGATTAAGGCTGTAAAGCCCATTCTACAATAGCCGTAAAAGTATGCGTTAGTAAGCTATTG
>NW_020211503.1:0-1128 GCF_003070985.1 Temnothorax curvispinosus | reverse complement strand
ACATACGGAACGCGGGTGACTACGTACGGAGCGCGGTATATTACACACGGAACGCAGCTACAGCTATCAGAACGCTGTATATGATGCACGGGTACGATAGCGCGGTATATTGCATCGGAGGATGGCGAAATCCCGGGATCACGGTTGTGAGAACTCTCGCGGCGAGGCCGAGCACGCTCGACCCCACGGTACCGTGGTCGTCGGGGCAAGTATCAGGGAGCTCGGGAACACTCTGAGAACCCTCAGTCGAGAACCAGAACTCTGGACCTCGTTGTGCGTGTTGCCCTAGGATTCGGAAGGTGTCTTCGTCAGGAATGGCGGAAAGCCGTGGTAAAGACGAAGTGTCTTTTCGTCGAGCGCGCCGGCTTTTTATATCGCTCGGCGCGGTGAGCTTGGCAGGAGGGAGGCCGATCGTCAGGCGACGGTGCGGTGGTGGGAGCGGCGCGATCCCGCGTGCTTGCTTCGGCGGGGATCGGCTCGCTTCGGCGCTCGTCGGCGTCGTGCGGGAGGGCACCGGTGCGGCGGATTTCCCGCGCACACGGTGCGTTTCAAGTATTTAAAAAATGTGGGCGCACCGCGCCCTGTGCTCGCCCGACGGGGAATCGGTCGGGCGGCTCCCGGCGGGTGGTAGCCGAGGACGATGCGTTGTCATAAGGGGTGCATCGTTACAGTATAAAAATGATGTTTATATTTCAATACTATTTTGATTTGTTATGTCTTTTTGATGTGCATTGTACTTGTTAGATACATCATCATTTATATCATATCGAGCTAATTTAATACAAATTGAATACATGGTACGTGTATGAAACAGTCTTATTTTTTAAATTGTATTTTTTTCTTAAATTGTATGATCTTTGGATAAAGCAACGATTAGATTAAAATATTTAAAGTAAAGTTTTCTTTTCAAATTCTTTTTTAAATATACAGACGGTACTCTTGTTTTTTACGTTAAAAAAAGTTTTGATTTTCATATATTTTATATCTAAAACGGTTATTGTTTTTTTTCAGCGGTTATGAAAAAGCAGACTACTTCTAAGTTTGTAAATACATTACCATATCAGAAAGAATCACAGTCCTCTGAAATTACCTCAGCTTTCATGAAAGATAAAGGTATATATATATATA
>NW_020211502.1:0-2081 GCF_003070985.1 Temnothorax curvispinosus | reverse complement strand
CTTGAGATGTTTTTACTTAAACTTAGATAATAATTAACTTTAGTAATCAGTAATTGAACTCAAACAATTTTATATTATAATAAAAATAAAAATTTCTGAACAAGATTCGGATCAGAACAAGAACCGAATTCGAACAAGATCCGGATATCCGCGGATTTTTGCTTAAATAAAATATTTTATCTTGGATCTATTTCTATCTCGGACATATCTTGATAAACGGATAATTGTCATCACACACTAGCGGTCCGAAAATATCGAGATTTTCGTTTTCACCAGTTCCCGAACCCGGTTTTTATATTATGGCGCATGGAATAGTTATTTAATTGTGTAACGTGTAACAATTAGTGCTGTAAGATGAAAATTCACGGGTGCGGAGTTGACGCACGAGCCGAAGGCTTTACGCACGGTTTGCACACCCTATTTTATGTTGCACGCGTAGCGTGCGTAATGGACCACTTTCCATGCACGTGTTACATAATAAAAATTATTTATATTTTGTTAATATTATGTTTTATAATTATATATTTTTATATATTAATAAATATTTTTTTCTGTATTTAATTGTATAGACCACATATATTAGTGACATATAAAAATTACAGTTAAAAAATATTTATTTAAATTAGTTATTGGTTCTCATTCTTAATATATATACGATCAAAATTAACATTTTGATTATTTTTATATATACATGTACAGTTATATGTATACATATATGTTATATGTCAGCCATATAATAAAATTGTAATTATTTATTAATTATATTTTATTTATTATAATCATATAATATATACAGAAATGATAGCCAAATTTGGACAACGGATTCATATGTTCAGCTAGCAAAAATACATCGGAAACGACTATTCACACTCGTGTTGCAAAGAAAGTCAAATTTTGTCGGACAATATATTAAGTGGAAAGAAGAGATATTTTCAAACTGCTTTATCTCGAAAACAAAAAATTATATCCACACAAAATAAAACGCATTTTAAGGGCTTACATATGAGTAGACCGCAAGAAAAAAAGTGAAATTCGGGAATTTTTATCTTGAAAACAATTAATTTGATTCGATCCGGGTTTTTTTTATTTAAAAGTATCTACATTGAGGCACGTTTACAAATTTTTTTTAAGGGAATTCATTTCCTCGGAGCGCTGTTCTCGTGGCCGGCGTAAAATGTGACACGGTTCACGGTTCCCAGAATATCTCGAGAACGGCTGGACCGATTTGCTTCAAATTTATACAAAATGTTTTTTTTCTGGTTTCCATCGGGAGATTTTTTTTTACTTAACTAGTTTTTTTTATCAGACTATAAAGGTCACATTCATTTTTCGACCCAAATTTTCGACTTTTATAGTCTTATAAAAAAAAAATCCATGGAAACGAGAAAAAAACATTTTGTATAAATTTGAAACAAATCGGTCCAGCCGTTTTCGAGATATTCTAGGAACCGTGAACCGTGTCCGCGAGGAACACATTTTACGTCGGCCACGAGAACAGCGCTCCGAGGGAATGAATTCCCTTAAAAAAATTTGTAAACGTGCCTCAATGTAGATACTTTTAAATAAAAAATACCCGAATCAAATCGAATTAATAGTTTCCAAGATAAAAATTCCCGAATTTCACCTTTTTTTTCTTGCGGTCTACTCATATGTCTCATATGTAACCCCTTAAAGCTAAAAGTTGGCATTTTTATGTGGCATAAATTAAATTTAGAAAAAAAATGCTACCGGTGCTATAAAGTCCTAAAAAAATTCAAAAACATCGTTTTTGACCTCTGACACCATTTTTCACAAAATTGTGACGTGATAGCCAAGGCTGACAATACGGATTCAGAAGGTTTTGTCGGACAGTGTAATTATTATTATAAAAGTATGTTTTCGATATAATATATTTATTTTATTTTTTACAATTTTTCTTTGTTTTTATCTTTGGTAATATTTAAAAAAAAAAACAGCCTGTCGATGTTTCAGGCCTCGTATTTCCGCGCCCTTGTCCACTCCATCCCCCTCTCCAGTTTCCTCTTCTCCAGCCTTCTCTATTCCAGTCTCTTTCTCTCCAGCCTCCTTCTCTCCAGCCTCCT
>NW_020211501.1:0-29491 GCF_003070985.1 Temnothorax curvispinosus | reverse complement strand
CACACTAAAGCCTAAATGCCAAATCTCTCAGGCGTGAATTCTGAATGCTCAGATCGCTGAAGAGGAGGAGAGGGAGCGCAGCGCAATCACACACATGAAATAAATAAAAGCATATTAACAGTAGAAAGTATATTTAACAAAGAAAAAGAAAGGACAGACGGTGTAGAATTCCGCGGGAACGACGCAACGTCTCGATACGACGCATTACAATAGCCTAGTTTACACCGATCTTTTGATACACGTATCAAATAGTATATTTTAACTGATCAGCCAATAATCAGACTTATTTACTAGTTATTTACTATTTAATACGCGTATCAAGTGATCGGTGTAAACTAGGCCAATGCGAACAATACAACGGCGAATCAACGTGAAGATCATCTCTTAGCGCGAACGTGGAGCAAGATACATTCCCGCGGAACGTAACGACGGATTAACGCGAAGATACATAGCTCGATGCTCTAACGCGGAATACTAACGCGAAAGGTACCGAAACGCGGCTGATCTATCCACGTATCTTAAATCGAAGCAAGATATGCATGAACATGGAACAGATACATTAACGCGGAACGATACATTGACGTGAAACGTAATACAATAGTGCGGAACGATACATTACGCAAAACAGATAATAATAGCGCAACCGGTAGTTCGCCTTTACGCGCACCTACCTTGCTTTCAATGGCTTCGCAAAGGGCATTCGCTATTACGCCGGATACCTCGCTCGGTCCGCAAAACCCAACGCAAAAGACGTCCTGCACGCCACGACGCGATCACACGGAGCCCACCCTACGGCCCCACGACGATACGGTGTCCGGCCCGTGCGAAAGACTCTTCGCCAATTTCATAATTTCCCGATTTGCACGCACTGTATCTGTATGCCGGATCTCGCTCACAACCCACGACACGACACAAATGACTCTATTAACGCGAAAGAACGAATACATGTACGACTTTATTAACGCGGAAAACGACGATAACAATTACGCGGCATTTTACCGCTCGCTGACTGTCGGCGGCCGGGCGCGAGTCCCCGAGACGGGCTATTTCATTCACTTACGCGATATTTCTCTCCTCCGCGAGGTCCTCCCGCGGTATTTCTCTCGGTGTTACTGAGCGGATTTCATAATATTCGCGGCACAACGCGACTCCTGGGAAGGCCTTGGTATCGTGACGATCTTACTTGTAATATACGGTGCTTGAGCAGTGGCTTTACAATACGTCTCCTGGCAGCCGGGTGTCCGTGGTTTTGATTAGAGACCCTTTAATAAGAGTCTGGCCATCAGAAATCTGATTTTAGAGCGTTTTGATTGGTCCGCCATTTTTTCTCTAATCTGAGTGGGGGTAGCTTCAGAGCATGCGTATAATTATAAACGTATTCAATTTACTGACTAGATCCGACTCCGAGTCAGGAAATCGAATACGCTATATTATCACTATAACCTCAAAGTGAAAATTTAACCATTCGATGATCAAGGAATAAATTAAAAGAATAAAATGTAACAATTTATTTTATTTTATTGCACTGTAACAATTTGTTTTATTTTATTGCACTGTGCATCGCCATTGACTTACTGTCATAATATTTACGTTTAACAATTGTTTTGTTATTCGTTATTCTCATTCTGTAAATTGCATATCTATTTGCTATCTTTAAATGTAAATTATGACACAACAAAATATGACTGTTACTCAAAATATCTAAAAATGTAGCAACTAAAAAGTTTTTGTAACCACGATTGTTATTGCACGATTTCTGATACCGCCTAAACATATACTCCATTTTTTTAAATAACTGAAATGTTTGATTGTTTACATAAAACAATGTGTTGTTTTTATAACTTCGCAATCGTACTAATCGCGCATATTGGGACAAATTTCGATGAGTAAAACCTAAACTTCCAATACAATGCTTACAAAGTTTTGTATTTTTTTTAATGCTTGTTACAATGTATCCAGCGATACTATATAAAATATTACATTCTACAGTATTCAATTCTTTTACTTCCTGAGTTGTTGGTTCGTACGATAGATTGGCATTTGATTCATTACGAGACTCACATTTGTGTTCTGCAATTACATCAAGAAAACCTGTTACATATCGTGCATCATCTTCTTCGTAATTAGCTCGAGAAATTGAACGCATATATAAAGAAGTGGCAATTAATTTAAGATTATTTTTAAATTGTAAAGCATTTAATGTAACATTTTTACTTCGAAGAACAGAAAAAAGATTCTCTACGCAGTCTTGCGTAAGTCTACCTGTCAGTAAGAATTGAAATTTTCTCTCACGAAAGAGATAATCTGCCAATTCTAAAACAGATTTAGTTGAAATAATAACTCCCTTCTGAACAGGTTTAAAATCTCCTTTGTTACCAATATGAAGATTACTAAATATCTCTATAATTTCATTTAAAAATGAAACAGTATCTTTATATTTCTCCAAGTCTTTTGTACCCAAAGAAATGCAGCAGTGCCTTGAAGTCATAATCGTATACCATTTTACTATCATTTTAACAAAAAATGCTGTAGCAATGTATTCTGGTTTTGAATTTTCATCGGCTAAAAACTCCAAAGCAGTGCTCATTTCATGACTCAATAAATTTTTCGCTTTATTGACGCGCATTTTATCGAAATTATTCTTCGTATCGACATCATTCATACTTAATTTTGGCGTTAATAAAAATTGAAGTTCTTTTTGTGCTAAAATTATTTCTTCGAAGTGTTTTGCTTGTACCCTATCTGTTGGCAAATTATATTTACGTACAATATTTTTAGGTAGTAAGAGAAACTTATTATTTAAAATACACGCTTTTAAATTTTTTAATAAGTGGGGCACATCCGCGATAACATACAAATTACGATTAGAGTCAACTGGATGTGTTACATAATTTATACATTTGGTGTACTTTCCAGCCGTAATCCCAAACGCTTTCCATAAACCCTGATTGCAAGATCCCATGTCGGAGGTAATGGAATTTACGGTAAGACCTATTGAGTTGGCTCTGTGAAGTATATCAACTATTATTGGTTGCAATGTAGCACCATTAAACCCATTACTTGTAAAATAATAACCAATAATTTGTTTCCAACGACATGCAATACCGCATAACATAAATACCATAGCGTGTGACGCTATACCTGTATGTTCTGGTAAAGTTACATCACCAATGTAACTTTGAGAAGAATTATCAAAAAATTTTCCTGATGAAATGCTGATTTCATCATATACTAAACAACATTCTTTATCAATTTCGTTCCAATTCGACACCTTCAATTTTAAAAAATTGAAAATATCGTCCGAAATTCCGCTTTCAAATTTAAAGTTTTCTAATTTTCTTCGTAACGTTCTAAGTCCTGGCAAAGGAAATTTCTGGCGACGAAGTTCTTCGTAACCGGTGATGCCACAAGAAAACCTTAATTGAAGTGCTTTCATGATCGATTTGCTGCTCCATTTCTTTGCTCTTTTATTGTTCTTTAAAACTGCAATTTGATCGTCAGTGAAGATTTCTTGTAGCTTACTGAACAGAGCTGTATAATTAGATTGCTCTTTTTGTTTCTTTTTCAATTTTAAGTCATGTCGTACAGTAAGCAAGCATTTTTTAAATTTTCTTAGTCTAACATTCTGCTTTTTAATTATACGTGATTGTTCACATATAATTTGATTCTGTTTTTTTATTGTACGCGACATATTTTTAACTTCACTATTTTCTTTTTTACTTTTGGCACTTTTTAATTGCAGTTCATTCTCGCAATCGTTATTTTCTTCTTCATTTTGAACTGATACAATACTTTGTACTGGTACAATACTTTGTACTGGTACATTATATTCGTTAACACAGCCTACCTCATCATTCAGTGAAGTATGTCTCATGTTTTCACGGTGACTTTTCTGAAATCAAATATTTAAGATTTACCATTACTAATTTACAATTTTTAAATAAATATATAATGCTTTTCCATAAATTTGCATCTGCCTCTTATATGCTTTTGATTTTTAGAACTTACGATCTTCTTGGCTTTACTTCCAAATATCGTTGGCACAGCATTTATCTTAAGCTTTCTTTTTCCGTCAACTCGGTTATTTTCCCACATATCGTGTGCGAAATGTACCTGAAATAATAAATAGTAAAATCTTAAATATTTCATTTTAGAGTCACGATAAAAACATTAAACATGCTTCATGAGGTATAAATAATTGTATAAATAAATCAATTGTATAAATAATCCTGAACATACTTCACAAAGAAATGATCTTTCAGTAGGTATCCACTCTTTTCTATTAACATTTGCTGCCCATTGAGCACGCCGAACTGGATCTCGGGGAAAAATTTTCATTATAAATCCCTTTTTGTCAGAATTTGTGCAGTCAGGAGCTACACAACCAGTCATGTTGCTGAAATATTCAATAACTACATAAATGATTTATAGATAAATCAGAAAAAATAACATTTATTATTAAACTATTACATGTAATACATACTGGATAAATTTATAATTAATTTTGAAGTTTTTATTACTGATGACAGTAAGTTTAATTTATATCTTAAACGTAAGGTTATATTGTTTCATACAGATATTTTACAATAATGTAAAATTAAAAATACTTACCTAATAATCTGAATATAACAATCCTCTAATAGATAATACCAAAAATCTGAGTATACTGCTGATACTGCAGACAGTAACGGTCGCAATAAATTCCACGACCACGATGCAGACTGACAATGAGGTTAGATCATCGACATATAGCAACATATAGTATGGACTGCGCATGATATTACGTCATATTACTACGTCATTAGAGAAAAAATGGCGGACCAATTATAATGCTTGAAATCGAAATATCGAAATACGTGATGATGGCCAGACTCTTATTAAAGGGTCTCTAGTTTCGATAGGGCAGCACCTCTCCGATCGACGGCTCGCACGACAGTGCCGATTTTCTTCTTCTTCTACTTCTTCTATGCCTCAGATGGATTTCAGGCTTCGTGGGAACCCAAGTACCACGTTTCTTTAACAAGCATAGATGGGGGACTCTCTGGGGAAAGAGTCGCCCTCTTGCGACATCTCAGAAGGTCGTAGAATTCTCATGTGATAAAAGAGAGCTGGCTCCATAACAATCAGATTACAAATCAGAATTACATGCGTTCAAATAATTGATTATCTCTTTAATTACTTTTCTATTTAGATTATTAAATAAATAAACCACTGAAAAGGGTGCAAAAAGATTGAGTTTAAACAAGTTATTAATAAAATCCTTTCTTTCCTTGTTGTACAATTCACATGACCAGAACAAGTGACCGGTATCCTGGGACGCAAATCCACAATCGCAATCGGGTGAATCACATAGACCAAATTTATATTTCGTGGCCTTAGTATAAGCGTATTCAACAATGATGCGCGAAATGACGCCCAGCCATCGTCTATCAATGCAGAATTTAGCTAAAAAGGAGACATTGATTTCTGACAAAAAGAAACCATCCATATAGAAATTACCCGACATCAATCTCTTGCAAAAATTCGGTGTCAATGGCCTTATAAGATTCTAACAGTGCGGCAGAGACATCCCTGTAAGAAATCTTATTTAATAGAGGATCCCCATAAACTGAGGCATTCCTAGCAATCACATCCGCTCTCTCGTTCCCCAAAATGCCGATGTGGGCAGGGCACCACGTAAATCTAATACATTTGTTATTTACAAAAGCATGATACAGCTTGGATTTTATATCCGCTATTAAAGGACATAGTTTACAAAACTTGAATGGCTTAGAGTTGCGCAGGGCCATTAGAACACTTAAAGAATCCGTGCATATATTAATATGATCCCAAGACATCTCCCACATCAAGTCCAATGATTTGGAAATGGCCAAGGCCTCAGCTGAAAAAGAACTAGTGTAACGATTTAATTTGTACATTCTAGAAATGTTCTTAGAGGGAACAAAAATGGAACAGCCTACCAATGAATCGTTCCTAGAGCCATCCGTAAAGATATCAAACTCGTAAACATGATCCCCGTACAAAGAAACAAGATTGATAAAAGCGAGATTAGGGTTACCATGTTTCCTGACAAGCAAACCAATATCAGTATCAATCGTATGCGTAATTGAAAATGAACGGAAGATATATGAATATTGGGGATAAGTGTACCAAATATACAGGTAGTTTCTAAAAGGTTGTATCGTTGGCCATCTAGTAACCACAAAAGGAATGTTTCTAGCCGTTATATGTTGATTATTTACCAGGTCACGAAAAGTAGAGATCTTGTTGATCAGTTTATTGTTACGCAGCTGGATAGATCTGGCAATAAATTTATCACACTTGGAGACGACCCTCCTCATAAAAGATTTTTGCTCACTGAAAGCCCAGCATACACGATTAGACGAGTTTTTAGGAATATTTAGAGCTATCTTATAAGATGAGCATAGCATGCGATCTATAATAGAGCGGTAAGTTTGCGCCGCGCTCACGAACCACATAAAGCCCCACTCGAGAATAGAACCAATAGTAGCATTAATATAGTTAATAGCTAAGGTAGGACTGATCCCCCTGAATCTGCCAGACAGCCACTTCAGAATGTTTAAATCTTGACTCTAACGCCTAAAGACTTGATGTGGTACCACCATTTAAGCCCAGCATCCATGATGAATCCTAGATATCTGATACAACTGCTAAGTGGAATAGATCCACCATTCAGAACAATCCGATTAGGAATAATTAATCTCTTACGATGGAAAACAATGAATTGTGTTTTGGGTAGAGAAATGGTTAATTCTAATCCCTCCAGCCAGGAGGCAATCTGCTCGAAAGAGCTCCTCAAACCTGCCATAACTCTATCCAAACAAATGTCGGAGAAAAGTATGGCGATATCGTCAGCATACTGTAGGGCTACTGCGTTATACGGGATATGGAAAAGGATATCTTTCACAAAGATTTTAAATAAAATGGGGCTCAATACCGAACCCTGAGAAATGCCCCGTTGCAGACATCTCTTGGCATAAAAGGTACCTGATTCGAAAAAGCTGACATATCTTGATGAAAGAAAGTTGCAAAAAAATTTCTTGTAACCATCAGGCATTCTAAGGCTATTAATAACACTAAGCAAAATGTGGGGGTTAACGTTTTCGTAAGCGGCCATAATGTCCAGAAAAAGAGCTCCAGTCATGGCCTGTTTCGAAAAAGCCTTATATATTTCCAAATTGATAAAGGCCAGACAATCATCACAGGATTTGCGTCTCCTGAAACCGAACTGGCAATTTGGCAGGATATTTTCCAGTTCTACAAACTTATCAAATCTATCTTTTATCATTTTCTCAAAAAGTTTGAAAACATTGGAGGCCAAGGAGATAGATCTGAAACCCTTATTATTTGGCTTTGGAATGAGAACTATATCAAAAAACCTCCAGCTTGGCGAAAAGGAACCATTAGTTAAAATTAAATTAAATATCTTAACCAATATGGATAATGCAGAATCCGGTAATAAACTTAGGATTAAATTAGAGATAAGGTCAGGATCCGGAGAACTTTTGACATCAGAAGAGATTATTAGACATTTAAGATCGCTAAAGCTAAGTTTATTATCAAATATAGAAACGTGCGGTGTATGGGAGATGTCCTCAAAAGAATTAGGAACCCAAGGAGGGGAGAAGTCGCTAATGAAATTATGGATACTAGAGATACTGATTAGACTCACTGATGGAGGATTGTAATCCGAAAAAAAGGCAGAATTCTTAAAAGCGTTGATTGAGTTCCAAAAGGTCTTAGGGTCGAAATCCTTCCCAAGCTCATCAATGAATAAAGTGAAATTTTCTCTTTTTCTTTTACGGATAATCCGTTTACAGTCATCAGAACATTTTCTATACTGAGCCAAGCTAACCCTGGAGGGATTTCTTCTAAGAGACTCGAAGGCACCTCTCCTACGTGTCTTGGCCTCTTCACATTCACGATCCCACCAAGGTTTATTAATAATTCTTCTCCCACACTTCGGACGATAGGACTTACATGAATCGGAACCAGGATCGAAAGAGATAACCGATCCCGAAGAATCGATCATTTTTGCACCAGTACGTAATGCACAATCTATTATGATAGCATTCCAATTTTCATAAACAGAGGCACCAGGCAAATTATCCGTCGAGAAATCGGACATCCGTTCATCGACCATGATAGCAAAGCGATCCCTGTCCAAATTCGAGACCCGCAATCTAGTTCTCCCAGAAGCCCTCGAGGAATCAGGGTTAAACTTGACCTGAATGTCAATAGGGAAGTGATCACTTCCATAAGGTTCATCGAAAGTGGTCCAAGAACAGGTGCAGCTCATCCCCTGTGAGGCCAGGATAATATCGGGAGCACTAAGAAACTCCGGGTTAACGGAGATTCTCGTAGGAGTACCATCATTAAGAAGAACAAACTCGGAAACAGTAACCGCCTCGGACAAAGCTATGCCATCACGATTTGATCGCGTAGATCCCCACAACTCATGCTGAGTGTTAAAATCGCCGCTTATCAAGATATTATTAGAACCAAAGGCGGAAGACACAGACTCCAGCAAATTGGTCCAGCATTCTACACCCACGCAAATGTGGGGTGGTTTATAAAGAGAAATTATAAACAATCTCTCGGATGAAAACCTCTTGCAAAGGAACGAAATGCAAGTCAGTTCGACACCGGGATTATTATCAAAATTGAATCCAAGCTCAACAGGGTCTAAATCCTCTCGACAAAGGATGGCAGTGCCACCTCCACTAATATCGTCAGGTCTGTCATTCCTGAAAGCGATGAAATTCTTAAAAAAGAAATAAGAGTGAGGACCCAACCAGGTCTCCTGCAAACAGATTACATCAAATCCCAGAATCAAATTGGAGAACTCAGAGAGTTTCCCAGAGATACCCCTGCAATTCCACTGCAAAATCCTTAAGGCCATTAGTTAAGTTTACGAAATATTAACTCCAGATAATGCATCAAAGCTGAAGCTTTATGTTTTTTTAATTTACCCGAATTGTAAAGAAATCTCAAGTCATGCAAAATAATATCAGGGGTGAGGAAAGTACACGCAAGGGAATCAAGGTTAGACTCAATCAAATTAGGTTCCCCACTGGGAAGAGTCTCGGTCGGCTCCTTCACAGAGAGGGGACGGATAGTGTCATCCAACACGGAACGCGAACTAGCAGAGTTAGCACTATGTACTCTTTCTCTACTCGGGCGACTTCCAGCACTAGAAAACCGATTCCCATCCAGATCAAACTTGTTCCATATCATATACGCATGACTCCGGAAGGTGTTAATTGCTTGCAGACAGGAATCAATGCCTCTAACTTTAGTGGTTCTTTTAGCCTGAGCATAGGAGGGATTTGTGTATACCATAACCGTATTGATTATCTTGTGATTGATAAAAACCGGACAAGAGGTATCGGAGGAGAGATGATCCCCCCCGCAATTTATACATTTGGGCTCCGAAACACAATCCTTCGTAGTGTGCTGTAGGCTACATCTCTCGCATGCTTTAAAGCTTCTACAATTCAGAAAGGAGTGTCCTCATCTAAATCAGTTGGTGCATTTCCGCACTCTGTTAATAAAAGGGAGTATCCTGCATCTGACCCTCCAGATATATATATGTGGAGGTAGAAGGTTAGTAGCAAAAATCACCTTGACAGAAGCCGAATCTACCAGTTCATTGCTGGAACTGTCGCGGAACTTTAATCTTTCAAGAGAGTGGATTTTTACAGGATCGCTCGGCCAGGAGATACCCGCAAGAATCTTATCACAGACAAAGAAGGATTCACATCCCTGATTACACCAGTCCGAAAAACCTTATAGTTCGGGACATAGGCAAACAAGCCGTTAGTTAAGATACTTTTATTAGTAATTAAGTCACTCACTTCCTCAATCGAGGTAAAAATTACGCAAATTAAACTTTTTCCCAGTCTGCGAATTGCAGAAACACAATTATATTTGGAACATAACATTTTACCAATGCTCATTGGGTGCAAATTACCGATATTCAAAGACGGGGAAAGAGATTCGATATGAATTGGGTATGGCGCAATTATATCTTCTGAGTATCTGTTATTACTCTGTGAGAGTATAAATTTGACTCTACCCAAAGTCTGGTTTTCTCCAGATTCATTCGCAAACAATACTATCATTCGACTCTGTGTCATTGCGACGACGTTTGCTAGAATTAGTCTCTTTCTCCTTGGGAGACCTGCGGTTAGTGTTTTTCGGCATAATGAACTAAAGTACATGAACGATTAAACAGAGAAAAAGAAAAACGCAAAAATAATAACGTAGTTCGAATTAACGTAGAATAAGTAGAAATATGCGGAAATAAATTAATCAAAGATTAATTATACATCAGCGGTAAATTATCTAAATTAGCGAATATATAAGAACGTGATTATCCGCGTATGTCAGGTGAACATGCACACTAACGAGGCTCAAGAGTAACCGATGAAATCTCGCGTGTATAGGGTAAGCATCAACACGCAGACAGGTGATCACGTACGCAAAACGTGAGCGCGAATGATAGGTCGCAGACTCACTAGTTGGTAAAAACAAAAACTTTACGCTAAATAATACAAGCAGAGTATCTGCTGGTGTGAACACGCACTACACAAACATCCCGCAAGTAATCACGTGCGCAAAGCCTGATGAGAGTACATATCCAAACTCGAAGTTTTCTGCAAAAATAAATAATTTGGTTATCAAAATTAAAGAACGAAACAGGAACGCTCATAACAACAATTATTTTCAAATTGATTAATTGACATTATACAAAGCACGCTCGGCCTCGCACGGACCGAGGATAAATTCCAAAAATCGGTGACTGAAAAGATCACGTACGCAATAGGTGATCGCATGAGTGACGCATAAAGAAACGCTTATAGACTAATAAAACTATATAATAAGTATAAAACACACATAAGAAAATTAACCGTTAGACATAATGTACAAAAAAAAGAAGAAAGCAATCACTGAAGCAATAAATTATAATTCGCAGTATTAAACAATTAAGCAAACGGTGAAAAGAGATCCGCACATGGGGGATCACAAAGCATAAGGAAAGAAAAGATATAAATTAATAACGCATTAAATCATACTACGTTGCTCCGATTGTTAATTCACCAAAAACTCACCCCACCGGGAGAATGCCTCTCATAAACGACGTAGAAGAGATCAAAGGCCAATACACATTCCAGATACTTCGATGGATGTTCCGAGATATAATTTCCAGCTTGCTTCAAAGAGTCAAAAATACTTTCGTGTAGCAGGATTTTAGAATTTCCAACGATTGTTCCGAGATCGCCAAGAGGACTCCCACCGGGAAGATACTTTCCGTGAGCACCGTGGCAATTTCTCCAGTCCTCCAGAGATTGCTCCAAAGAAAAATAAAGAAAAAGACGCTACTCCGACTGCTCCAAAATATTGGAGCGTTATTGTAATAACAGGGGCTGCTCCAGGATAAAAGCCAATGCTCCAGGCAACAAAGAAGAACAGCTGCTCCGTAGATTTACTCCAACAAAAAGGAGTCAAGCAAAATCCGTCACAGAATGTAAAGTCCACCGCTTGTCATGGGCAGATACGAGCAGTGCGTCCGAACGCGACGAAAGCTAACGGCGGAATGCAGTGCCGATTTTCCGGCCCGGCGAGACCACGCTGGCCCGCGCGCCTGCGCGCCGGTGTTGCAAGTCCTGCTTACTGCTGCGCCCTCAGCGAGCGTAGCGCCCGACTAGGGCGCTCCTGCGCGATCGCCGCGCCCGCTGGGGCGTCTCTCACATCTGCTTTCATCCACCGGCGGGGGTTTCAAACCCGCTTAGAGTCCGGCTATCTAGGCCGCGATTCAGGGACCGGTTAATCGACGGCCAGGCTGGACGGGCCATGGCCCGTCGACCGGTGGCGGAGTCCTGGTGGTTCTGATCTTGACGGGGACCTTCATCAAATGACCTGGAGACGCCGTCGGGAGATCCGGGAAGAGTTTTCTTTTCTGTATAAGCGTTCGAGTTCCCTGGAAACCTCTAGCAGGGAGATAGGGTTTGGAACGCGAAGAGCAGCGCAGTTGCGGCGGTGTCCGGATCTTCCCCTCGGACCTTGAAAATCCAGGAGAAGGCCACGTGGAGGTGTCGCGCCGGTTCGTACCCATATCCGCAGCAGGTCTCCAAGGTAAAGAGCCTCTAGTCGATAGACTAATGTAGGTAAGGGAAGTCGGCAAATTGGATCCGTAACTTCGGAATAAGGATTGGCTCTGAGGAGCGGGGCGTGTCGGGCTTGGTCGGAAAGCGGGTTTGGCTGACGTGCCGGGCCTGGGCGAGGTGAACCGATCGGCGTTCTCGCGCCGGTCCCGGGGATCCGAGCTCGGTCCCGTGCCTTGGCCTCCCGCGGATCTTCCTTGCTGCGAGGCTTCCGTGGCGGCGCGAGCCGTCGTGGTCGTCCTCTTCGGCCGCCATTCAACGCTCAGCTCAGAACTGGCACGGACTAGGGGAATCCGACTGTCTAATTAAAACAAAGCATTGCGATGGCCCTCGCGGGTGTTGACGCAATGTGATTTCTGCCCAGTGCTCTGAATGTCAACGTGAAGAAATTCAAGCAAGCGCGGGTAAACGGTGCACCCTGTGCCCTTTACCCATAAAACTGCTGGGCTGCTGCCCAATCCCAGGTAGCTGGGTAACGGATGCAGCCGGTAGTATTGAACAGGGTAGCGTTTCGCGAGGCGAGCGCGGCGTGCTCGTGCGTGGGAGGTGCCCAATACGAGCGAGGTATATGGCGCACCACGTGCCGTATATTCCTAAGGCACGTCGACTGCTGCCGAATCCCGGATCCCCGGGCAACCGATGAGCGACGCGTTAACAGTACGGGGTGACTCGTGCGATTACGTGGTAGCTGGTGGCATGGCACCAGCGGCGGCAACTCGTCAAACGTGAGCTAAGATCGCTCGACACGAGTACTACGGGGGTAGGGAGCCCCACCGGGAGGCTACCGGTGCCCTACCAGATGGTGTCGGACTCGTAGGGGCAGAGGTTTCGCATAGCCGAGTGAGCGGCATAGAGGGCCTAGTGTGGGTTAGCGCTATGAAGCTCATGTTGCGCATTACCTGTTAGTGGGGTGCCTTGGCACCCCGGTCCTGTCAGTGGAGCTGATCTAATCCGAGTAGGTCATGCTCGCTGCAGGATACCCTGCTACCTGGGGAACACCACAGGTACAATAGTGAGTCATATGTGCGTTACAGGAAACCGTACCCCTACGTTTGAAGGGTCGGCTTGTCCGGGAGTACGTAATCGTCAGGTATGGGCTCTGTAAGGGGGAAATCCCCGGTGTCGGCTCCGATTCTAGCGTGAAGGGAAGTACTGCTGACGTTGATTGCACTCCGACCACGGGAGGATTCTGGGGGGGCTAACCGCCCCCCCAGACCCCCCGGTGCGGTCGTAACTATGACTCTCTTAACGGTAGCCAAATGCCTCGTCATCTAATTAGTGACGCGCATGAATGGATTAACGAGATTCCCACTGTCCCTATCTACTATCTAGCGAAACCACTGCCAAGGGAACGGGCTTGGAAAAATTAGCGGGGAAAGAAGACCCTGTTGAGCTTGACTCTAGTCTGGCACTGTAAGGAAACATGAGAGGTGTAGCATAAGTGGGAGATGGCAACATCGCCGGTGAAATACCACTACTTTCATCGTTTCCTTACTTACTCGGTTAGGCGGAGCGCGTGCCCCGAGGGCTTCGTGCCCCGGCGGTCACGGTGTTCTAGAGCCAAGCGTGTCAGAGTGGCGTGAGGCCTCGCGGCCGATCGCCGTTAATACTCCCGCGTGATCCGATTCGAGGACACTGTCCTTTTTCCCAGTTCCTCCGTACTCGGGCCGTTATTCGTCTTTGCGGGTTAGTTGTTCGCCTCGCTAGGCGCTCTGCTGTACCGCCTGGGGGCTCCAGCGTGACCCGCCCGGGCCGCCCGTCGGCCGTCCGTTCTCGGTAAACTTCCGGCTGTCCATCTGCAAATCCCGCAGTGCGACTTACGTCGTTACATAAATCCGTGGCCAACTGCTCCGCACCTGCTCGCACAACCTGTGAGTCTCGCAAAATAAACATTTAGACCTAACCCTAAACGCTAGCGCCTCGCCCCTCTCGGGTGGAGGCATCACCCTTGACGCCTCCCTCGGCCGAGGTACTATCCGGGCAGGGGACGTGACTTTGTCATGTCACAATCGAGTCGAGCCTATATCTTTATGTCAAATCTGGACCTTCCAGGGCTTATACCACGGAAATGGCTCATAGGATCAAGTTGTGCCCATTGAAATATTTGTTCAGAATGACAAGAACTACAACATATCCAAAAATTAGCCAAATCCGCAGAAAGACTTTTCCCATAAGAATGGTGCGGGGTCCTTTCGGAATTTTCAAAAATAACATTAAAGAATACGGGTATATTAAAAAAATATGACATTTAAAAAAATCTAAATATACAATTACAGAGATCACTTAATACCGTAACTTTTTTGTCTAAAACATTTTTTATATACCTCACGGTTTCAGAACGGTTGTTTTGACCCCTAAACATGCTTCAAAGCCGATAAAAAAATACGTGTCTGTTATTTTTCGCCACTCTAAAACATATTCAAAGCTTATCAAAATCGGTGAGGAACAGTTCCAAACGTTCCTTGTAAGGTCCCTCCTTAAAGGGGGAGCAATATGTTGAGAGCGAGTGTTTTTGCTATACGTTAGCGGTGCCTACAAGGAGTAACAATGGCTGCGTTCAGCAAACACAACTGTTGAGTGTCGTTTTATCAACACGCTACGTTGTTGTGTCTAAAAGTAAAAGCCAATCACGTTCGATTGCTACTGAGCAGTTTGTTCTGCTGAACACACCCAATAGCATTTACAATTTTAGTTACTGGCGCCTCAGAAAAGAGGCATTGTCGACTTAAGGGGAGCAATGGTCAATTTTCTTGCCCGTGGACATCGCACAGTCAACATTCTATTTATTGTTAATTTAATCAGCATAATTAAGTTTTCTTTCTTGTCCATATTAAATACTACATAAAAGCATAATATAAAAAAGCAAGTAAGTTAACATTATTAACACTATCATAATCATCTGGAATTTAAACGTCCTGAAACTAACAATGATGTTAAAAGCAGGGGAAAAGTTTGGATTCAGGATGCTACCATATTGGAAACACTTATCGCAATTTTTTTAAAGGCGGGTCCACACCTGAGCACGCTCGGATCCGAGCCAAGCCGAACACGAACGAACGTACTGGTGTGGACGATGATCCGAGCCGCGCCAAACAGGCCCAAACCGTTCGCCGAACGCGCTCAGACCGAGCCGCGAGTCGTGGATCAGATCCGAGCATTCGCCATTCGTATGAATCTGTGTAAACGGGCCAGAGCGAATGTTCGAAGATAAACCGTGTTCGGAGGAAGAAATTGAAAAGAATTCATCTTATCTTTGTACAGTAGGTCACAGAAACTGATAGATGCATCTTTCAAGTCTTTGTCCGCTAGGTTCACTACCTGGGGCTCGAGTCTTGATTTCATTCGCAAAAAAGAAACGTATGCAAAAATTCTGCTCTTACAGAAACGTTGCAAGTTGATTGGTTAAAAGCTATGCGACAGCCAATCGACTTGCAACTTTTCTGTAAGACCAACATTTGCGCATACGCTTCTCTTGCGAATGATTTCAAGAATCAAGCCCCTGCCGAACGTCTGGATCACTTCCGAATACTTCCGAATAGATGCTTGAGCAAGTATCGTGCGAGTTCGTTTAGATGTCGTCCACACCAAAGCATGCGCGTGCTCATTCGGTTCAGCTCGCGTCCGGCTTGGTTCGGGCCGAGCGTGCTCAGATGTGTAATTCCAGATAGCAAAGCGTGTCTAAGCAAAATTGCGCAAACCTGTGATTGCTTATGATGCTGGCAATTTGCCGTACATTTGCTTCAATTGATTTCGAGTAATTTAATATTTGAAGCAACACGCAGGCAACATTATATATATGTATTGCCAGCAATTTGTCGACAAGAGAGCAGCATCAAATTTATTTTGCGTTGCTAACACTATGACAGCATTGTGTGATCTTACAGCAACATGACAGCAACAGCTCGAATTTTGAATCAGATGATTTTAGACCGTAGCACAAGTTGCCAACAAGTTGCTGGCAAGTTGCTATACAAAATTGTTATATTGTGAAGGCATCAATTTGCCGACAATGCTTAGTTTCCACAATTCTGATGGCAACACATACTATGTTATCGGCAACATGCCAGCAACAATGCAGACACGTTGCTATCTGGAATATTATTTACTTTCAATGTTTTGGACAAAATACTTACCCAACAACAGCAAACAGTCCATTGATATACTCAGTGTAACAAATAAACATGGTATCCGCTGCGATTAATGCCAACAAACCGATTATAAGTACTACCACCATGTGTATAAAAATATAAGTAAAATTTTTATCCACATCGACAAAGTATTCAGCTGGATACAAGAGTATCACAGGTCTACTTTGATTTATCGGTTTTATTAAATCCAAAAATTGTGGTGTTAAAGTTGCAAGAACACAACCAATAGCAGTCGAAAATACATATGCTGTAAAAAACAGAGTTATTATATTACGGAATTATATGTTATACGGAAGTTTTTGTACAAAATATTCTATAAATAATTTGAAAGTTTTTTCTATCATTCACTTTTAAAAAGTTAAGACACTTTTAAATGCACTTTAGAAGATTTTAACAATAAATAATAAGTGAATTTGACTGTTTATAAAAATAACACAAATATTAAATAATTTTTAAAAAGCTCCTATGATTAAAATTTAAATATAAAGATAGGGCAAAGAATCGTAACAGAATGTTCGTGTTAAATTATTTTTATTTTTAATAAACAATATTTTTCCAACCATAGTAAACTGCGCTCCGACAAATTGTCAGACTTGCAACCCAGTTCTGGTTGGCATAGTAAAATCCCCTCCCTTTCCCCTAATTAAATTGCTTTGATTTAATTTTGATTAAAAAATAAATACTACGCCAATTTTGATTCAAAAATAAATCAAAACGATGTAATTAGGGGGGACAGAGGGGATTTGGTAAATATCCATAAAAGGTCAAACCTCACCAATGACTTTGACCTTGACATATGTTGTCAAGGTCATTATCCTGAGTGACTTTTAAAAGGTTTTAGCCGGCGGTCGTTGTTTATTAAAAAGTTATAAACAAAAATGTTTAAAATATATAACAATTTGTGTTAGTGCTAAAGGAAGTAATTTGCTGATATGTGTGTATAAACAGTACACATGTAGGCGGGGGAAGGGCTACGACGGGGGTTGGGATGGACCTCCTTTCGTGTGGAAAGTTAAAAACTTGAACCGTACAATGATAGACCTCGTTTCGTCCTGTAAGCAGAAGTGAGGTGAGGTAGGGTAAACTTCGTTTTGCGTGAAAAGTACAATGCTGTCTAAACTTGACTTTTCTTTGTTCATACATGTACTATTTGCATATACATATTAGTCGTTTATACCTTTCAAAACGCGGGCAAAATAATATGTGTTCTTTAGTTTAATAATAGTGTTGTAATCTAAAATTACAACGGGTAATTATTAAATTATTTATAATAAAATTATAGAATAGCCTTTCGAAAGACTTCGAGGAAATTGTCTTTCGAAAGACTCCTCAATTTACGCCGACGCGGACGCGGAAATTCATCAAGCTTCCGCGTCAATCGAACTATTGCGATATGCATAAGAATGTGCGACAACGCATTTCGACATTCGCGGAACCGCGGAAGTTCATCAAGCTTCCGCATCAATATCGCGAGATGCATAGGAATGTGCGACAACGCATTTCGACAATCGCGGAACCGCGGGAGTACAGCGAGATTGCGAATGCGCTCGGTCACTGACCGACCTCATTCGGGGGACCGTCGAACCCGGCGGAAAAGCGCCGACAGGGCATAAGTCGTTCTCGTAAGTCGTGTCGCGAAGGTTTACATTATAACAAAGCGCGTGCGAGTTATAGTAATTGTAAAAGGCAAATACAAATGTAAGTTAGTGAGTGTAAAAGGGGCGCTGAAATAAAGCTCTAATATAAAGTAAAACAAAGTGAAGTTCATTTAACGACGCCTACACCTTGTTCCACCTGCGAACCCGACCGCTTCCTAGTCTGCCCGCCTGTGCCTACCAAGTCCCAACTCGTAAGGTCAAGAGATCCCGAAAATAATAAACGTTTTGCCGTAAGCCGTCACCAACCGGCGACGCGGCATAACATAATTTGGTGGCAGCGGTGGGATTGACCAAAACACCAGGACAACTAGGAAAGACAACAGCAAGCCTGCCTAAGGTACGCAAATAAAGTTTACCAGTTAACGCTGAATACGACTAACAAGGAAGGAAATAAGTACGGTGGAACATCTGTGGATTGACCAAGAATCAGATCGACCGGCGGAAATAACCAAGGTACAGAGCGACCAAGGTATCAACAACGGTACTGAGCCAAAAGAGATCGATCAAGGCATCCTCAAGGACACCAAAGGGCGAAAAGTAAATAAAAGGCCAACACCCAAGACCAAGTGCAAACATTTAGAGGACCAGTGGACAACGCCAAAGCAGCGGACGACGCCAAGCAACGGGCAACGCCAACGCAGCGGACGACGCCAAGCAGCGGACAACGCAGAAGCAGCGAACAACGAGAAGCTGCAACTGCGTTCGACAACCAGCATCTTACTTCACGTCAGGGCCAGCCGCAACCAACGGAGCCTGCGAGCGACCATGCAAGCCGTACTTCTAATGTAAGTCGAGAAAATTTAAAATTGTACTACGCGTGAATGTCGGGAGAAAATAGTCCTCCCCGAACGCCGATAGCCAATGCGTCGTGGTTAATCAACGAATTTTCACCACGGGTAAATAGTCCGCGCGCAACAACACAAGCGACTTTAGATAACGTTCGTGTAGCATTAGAAACGCGACACTCGGACAGCGAAACCGAGTTACCGGAAAACGTTGTTACTGAGCGCGAGTTTCCGTTTGGTGAGATTGACGAGTTTATTCTCAAACGACCCCATTGACCGGACGGACAAAAAACCGCGTAGAAGCAGACCATACGTTAGCCGAACCCCTAGCAGAGTATCCTTGCAACGAGAATTTTCATTAACCTTTTACGAGAGCGATACATTCGACCCTAGCGAATACTATCGGGAAAACGGCGAAGAAACGCGAACGGAAAAACCCCTATTAGAAGAACGCACTCACACAAACCAGCCACAAGCGCAAGTTAAGGAAATCGAAATGACACAGTCACAATCTGACGCACAGTACGCACCGCTATCTACGGAAACGCACGACGTAAGAGAAATATACAATCTATTACGGGAAATGCAAAAAATGCAAGAGAAATCGCGTATGGAAATGCGTGACGAAACGCGCGAATTACGAGAACGGTTAATAACACTAGAAAATAGTGCACGAAACGTGCACGACCAAGTAGGAGCCGGAAACGGAAGATATTCGAGCAAAAATTATGGACGGACGGAACACGATATAAGAAATCGGTGTAGTTCCATACCGAATTCAATAACGTTAAAAGAAGCACGAAGCATGATCCCTGAGTTCGATGGGACGTCGCGACAAAAATTACAAGAATTTATAAACGCGTGCACATATGCGGTACATAATATACAGCCTACAGACGAAGAATCATTAGTACAGGCGATTTTATATACAAAATTAAAAGAAAAGGCAATGCAAGATTTTGAAACGCGAGATATAAACATTCGCTCAATTAAAGCAACAATTAGAAGATTGCTATCAAGCCAAGCAGAGCACTACCCATTTGCAGATTGAGTTTAATACGCTCAAGCAAAAGCCATACGAAAGCGCACATGCTTTAGGGCAACGAGTCGATCTACTAGCCATAAAGCTATATGACGCTATGATAGAAGGAGAAGATCACTCCAGTATGTTTAAACGCGCGATCCAGCAAACGATACAAAAACAAGCTTTAATTAATTTTCAAATGGGATTGCGCGACGAATTAAAAATACTTGTACGTTCGCAGCGATATGCGACGTTACAAGAAGCCATAACGGGAGCGAGCGCGGAAGAAAAGCTCATAGGGCCGACCGCGACAAAAACGGGCGCCTCGCTATACAAAAATAAGCCAGGATATACGCGACAGCCCCAAAATCAGAGCGTACAATGTTTTAAATGCGGAAAAACTGGTCATTATGGACGGGAATGTCGAAGCCAAGGAAACGCATTACCTAAACCTAGCAAACCTGCACAAGTAAATGCACTGCAGAAATATTGCAATTATTGCAAAAAATCGGGGCACAACCGAGGTGAGTGTTGAACATTAAAAGGGCGAAGCTACACCCCCAACACCAACAAATCTAGAGAAAACGAAAAAAGACAACAATTGAAAGTGCCGAACCGAAGGAAGAACGCTGACTCTGCAAGCAGCGAAGACGAGCAAGAGGAGGCGAGAGGAAAACAACCACGACCTGCCTCAGAATATCGGGTTACACATATCAAAAGTGTGCCATACGGCCGTACGAAGCCAGAACTGTTATTAACAAGATTATCCATACGAGAGGTAAAACCCGGAGCATCGAATATGCTATATGACTTTGGTTCAACAATTTCATTAATAAAGCTAAACGCGTTAAAAGATGACGCCCTAGTCTATGAAGATCGCATAGCTCTCACCGGAATCACGGGACACAAAATACACACACTCGGAAAAGTGTATGCGACCATTGAAACAAATAAATTAAAAATTAAACACGCATTTTATGTGGTAGGAGAGGACATGGCCATAGAATACGATGGAATCCTAGGAATAAATTTTCTACGGAAACACGCCGCATCTTGCGATTACGAGCAAATGCAATTAAAAATAAAGGAAGAAACTTTCAAATTGCACCCGTATGGAAAGGTCACACTAAAGCCTCGCAGCGAGACTATAATAGAGGCAATTACGGATAAGAATGAAGAAGGTATCGTACAAGCAAGAGAGATGAAACCAGGAGTTTATATTGGAAACTGCCTAGTGAAACCGGAGAATCATATTTGCATTGTAAGCGTAATAAATACTACAGACAAGGAAATTGAAATACCGATTCCACAAGTTACGCTGGAAGAACTAGAAACAGATACTCATACAAAAATACATGCAACATTGACAGGAAAGGAAACTAAACCTGCTGTATCTCGAAATTAACGCATCTAACTAGCATTACGTAAGCAGCACTTAAACGCCGAGGAAAAACGATCACTCCAACACATATGCGAAGAATACGGCGATTTATTTCATTTAGAAGGAGAGCCATTATTGTGTACTGCAGCAGTAAAACACGAAATAAATACACGCGCTGACGCTGCGCCTGTAAATGTAAGACCATACCGACTTCCAAACAAGCATAAAGCGGAAGTAAATCGGTAAGTACAAGAAATGTTAGAAAACAAAATAATTCAAAGCAGTACTAGCCAATGGAATGCACCGTTGTTAGTGGTACCTAAAAAAGCTGACGCAGCCGGAAATCCAAGGCTCCGAGTAGTTGTAGACTTTCGGAAGCTAAACGATCTAACGATAGGCGACTCATTCCCACTGTCGAATATCACTGATATACTTGATCAGTTGGGGAACGCCAAGTATTTTACTACGCTAGATCTGGCATTTGGGTATCACCAGATACCGATGGCCGAACGAGATAAACACAAGACGGCATTTTCGACACCTTACGGCCACTAAGAATTTAATCGCATGCCTTTCGGACTAAAAAGCGCACCCGCAACGTTTCAGCGGTTAATGACTTCTGTACTAACTGGCCTACAGGGAATTAAATGTCTTGTGTATCTAGATGACATAGTAGTGTATGGACCTAGCCTGGAGGACCACAACAAACGATTAAGAGAGGTGCTACAAAGACTCCGAAAAAACTGTTTAAAATTACAACCGGAGAAGTGTGAATTCTTGCGCAAGGAAGTGATCTACCTAGGCCACATTATTTCGGAGAATGGAATTTCTCTAGACCCGTCAAAACTAGTAGCGATAAAAGAATTTCCTACGCCAAAAAGACTTAAGGACGTGCAATCATTTATCGGCTTAGCCGGTTACTATAGAAAATTCATAAAAGATTTCTCGAAGACAGCCAAACCGTTAACAAAGTTAACAAAGAAAACGCAAAAATTTGAATGGACTTCAGAGCAAGAAAATGCTTTCAATAATTTAAAAGAAAAACTAACAACGGCACTTGTGCTTAAGTATCCGGATTTTACGCAAGAGTTTATTATAACTACTGACGCATCCGACCATGCCATCGGAGCAATACTATCTTAAGGAAAGATAGGTGAAGACCAGCCAATAGCTTATGCCAGTCGAATTCTATCACGAGCAGAACAAAACTATAACACCACAGAGAAAGCCATTGTATGGGCGGTCAAACATTTCCGACCTTACGTGTACGGCACCAAATTTAAAATTGTGACCGACCACAAGCCGTTAACATGGTTATTTAACGTTAACGATCCAGGCTCAAGATTGATTCGATGGAGATTACAGCTGGAAGAACACAATTACGAAATTATACACAAAGCCGGAAAAGCGAATGTAAACGCCGACGCACTGAGCTGCAATGTAAAACGAGACGAAGTTGCCGCAGAAGAAGAACCGAAAATCCACTCCATAAACGAGGATAATTCCAACGAAGGGGAAGCAAGAATATATACAGAAGAAGAAAAGAAGCAGATATTACATGAGTACCATGATGCACCTATAGGAGGGCACCAAGGCGTCGAACGAACAGTAAATAGAATCCGGTTAAATCATAACTGGCGCGGATTGACGAAAGACGTCGAAAAATATATGTATAGCTAAATGCGAGCTATGTCAAAGAAATAAGTTATCGCGGAAAAATAAAGTACCGTTGGTAATTACGGACACACCTACCAAGCCGTTCGAGAAATGTGCTTTGGATATTGTAGGGCTACTTACGATTACAACGAATGGAAATAAATATTTGTTAACATTTCAAGATAATTTAACGAAATATAGTAAAGCGATACCAATTCCAAACCAAGAAGCAAGTACAGTAAGTAAGCAATTTGTGACAAAAATTGTCTTAGAGCATGGAATTTCAGAAAAAATTCTGACCGATCAAGGCACGAATTTTTTGAGCGAGGTATTCAAAAACACCTGTAAACTCTTGAAGATAAACAAAATTCAAACTACCGCGTATCATTCCGGAAGCAACGGAGCACTCGAAAGTTCCCACCGAACATTAGCAGAATACCTGCGACACTACATAAACGAGGACCAAACGGATTGGGATGAGTGGATACCGTTTGCGATATTCGCATATAATACAACGCCGCACACAGCGACGGGGTATACACCGTTTGAGCTAGTATACGGTCACCAAGCTGAATTACCGACAGCACTGACAAAACCACCTAAACTCACGTATAATTATGATGATTACGCACAAGAGTTACGGGAAAGATTAAGAGCGACCAACAAAGTTGCCAGAGAACGTACAAGAGGAACACGTACAAGAGGAAAAGATTAAAGCGAAAAAACAGTATGATACAAAGACTAAAGAAACCAGTTTTCGTGTAAGTGACAGAGTACTCATGCACGATGAAACGTTACGACGAGGACGTTCAAAGAAACTTGAATCCCTATGAACAGGACCGTACACAATTATCGAAAAGAATTCAGACGTTAATTATACTATAAAGAAAAGAAGAAAAATAATGCGTCTACATGTAAACAAATTAAAACTTTTTATAAAAGAATAATATAATAAAAAGGGAGAGATAAATAAATAAATAAATAAAAAAGAGAAAGAGAGAAAGAAATACACCCTGAAACAGAATGTTTCTGTTACAGAATACTCGCGTGCTGGAGAGGGCAAGCATTAGCCCAAGCAGAAAAAACGGAACCACATTATAAAATCCAACAATTCCAATATCACCCAGGGATGTATTACGAGAAGCTTGGAAGAATGCACTATTCCCGGAAGACATAGAAGTTAGTCATTAAATTTGATTTAACAACGCTAAATCGAAGACACGAGCAAATTGAAAAATATCTACAAGAAGCAAGAATTACATGCGATAATAAGATTTTACAATTACTGCATAAGGAAACGTGCCTCACCTTTGAAAATATCGCAAGAAGAGAATTAGACTATTTAACAAAAATCCTCACGCAGATCAACACAATATACAAAACGTCGACAGACTCAAGGAGGGGATTAGTGGACGGAATAGGTTCAATAGCAAAATCACTGTTCGGAACGATGGATGCAAACAATGAAAAGCGCATCAACGAGCAATTGCAACTGTTGGGAAACAATCAACAAACGTTACACCACGCAATACAGAATCAGATCAAGGTGATGAATGCCACCATAGGGCATATAGAGAAATTAGAAGGCATAATGGAACGAAATCGTAATTTATTATAAAAACGATTTACAGATTACCTTAATAAGGACGAAATAAAAGAACATTTTGAAATTGGCATAGCGGTAATCACAGATCTAATCCGCGACGTCAAGAACATACTTGAATATTTGGCATGCATAAGAAAGGGAACAATACATCCGAAATTAATGCCAGTAGAGGATATCACCTGGCAGTTGAAAGAAGCAAATCAGCAATTGCCACCGGGATCATATTTCCCGTTTAGAGTCCACCTCGACGACTGGTTTACGATTGAAAAACACACGACAATAAAGGCATTCTACAAGAATAATCAAATATATACCGTCTTACTTTTTCCCCTAATCACACCACCGCTCTACGATATAATGAGCGTTATTGAATTTCCTGTGCTCACGCGCATGAATATACTCACATCAGTAAGAGTCGACAATAAAATAATAGCAGTAGACAAAGAAAGAGTGACCTACATGCTTTTAGATGAAGATTATCTGGCAAAGTGTACTTCTACCAATCTACAGTACGTATGCACACAAAATACACCGGTATATCGTATAGATAGAAACGCACCGTGCGAGATACAAATGTATGTTCAACAGCAACATTACTACAAAATGTGCAAATTCAGACACACTGTTACAACACAAACAAAGTGGATTTCATTACGACGACCACACGATTGGCTGTATTCAACAGTAACTGAACAGCCAATACTTATACAATGTAATGAACACGAGAAGGAGTGTAAGCTAATGACAAACGATATGACAGTACAAGCTGAAGAGACAATATACGAGACAGATATAGAGACATATTTACCCGAAGTAAATATTTCGCTTACATATGACCATGAAACGATCACATTACGGAACGAGACAACGGACGATTTAACTCAGCATCGAGCTGAACTGACAGAATTAAAAACACAAATACAAAAAATGAATACTGACCTAGAGAACGACCGAAATTTTTACGTCCGAAAACAATTCATATACCCAATGACAGCGAGCGGTATAATTACATTAGCCATAGTAAGCACTGTAATATACGTATTAATAAAAAAGAAAAAGAACCCACGATCACCACTTACATTATACGACGAAGAAAGATCATTTCGACCATACGGATTTCCGAAACCAATTTTAAAACGTAGTGTAAGTACGTTCTAATAGAATAGTAAACAATTATACCAAAATATTGTACACGGGTATTATAAAATGTAAAATATATATAAGGGAAAAATATAGAAATGGGTATACAACAAAGTATAAATTAAAGAATATAGCGAAAACTCGCGAACCTCGTTTTCTCTTTTTAACGGGGGAGGGATGTTGTAATCTAAAATTACAACAGGTAATTATTAAATTATTTATAATAAAATTATAGAATAACCTTTCGAAAGACTTCGAGGAAATTGTCTTTCGAAAGACTCCTCAATTTACGCCGACGCGGACGCGGAAGTTCATCAAGCTTCCGCGTCAATCGAACTATTGCGATATGCATAAGAATGTGCGACAACGCATTTCGACATTCGCGGAACCGCGGAAGTTCATCAAGCTTCTGCGTCAATATTGCGAGATGCATAGGAATGTGCGACAACGCATTTCGACAATCGCGGAACCGCGGGAGTACAGCGAGATTGCGAATGCGCTCGGTCACTAACCGACCTCATTCGGGGGACCGTCGAACCCGGCGGAAAAGCGCCGACAGGGCATAACTCAAAACAATATAAGGGACCGTCGAAGAAGCCGCGACGGAGAGTAATACACCGGAGACTCTGCCCGTGACCGTTCTCGTAAGTCGTGTCGCGAAGGTTTACATTATAACAAAGCGCGTGCGAGTTATAGTAATTGTGAAAGGCAAATACAAGTGTAAGTTAGTGAGTGTAAAAGGGGCGCTGAAATAAAGCTCCAATATAAAGTAAAACGAAGTGAAGTTCATTTAACGACGCCTACACCCCGTTCCACCTGCGAAACCGACCGCTTCCTAGTCTGCCCGCCTGTGCCTACCGAGTCCCAATTCGTAAGGTTAAGAAATCCCGAAAATAATAAACGTTTTGCCGTAAGCTGTCACCAACCGGCGACGCGGCATAACAATAGGTTATTGCAATAAATATTACCACATGCCTCAGTGGTGGGAATTAATACGACACCCTTCACGGAATAAGGAAAGTTTTAGATTCAAATCCTGGTTGAGGTAATATTTTTTGCAATAAACTCTTTACAGTTTTAGATGCTTAGCATCAAAATTAAATTAAAATTGACAAATATTAAAAATATATCTTTTACGGTCTTCAAAAATATATTTTCAACGGGCTGGATCTTTGTGCCTAATAATATTTTTGCGTATACTTTTCTAACTCAGCAAACTGCGCATCGAGTAATGTCGGTCTTGAAAAAGACTCAAGCTAAAGCCGAAAATAGTACACGTAATTTAATTGATAATCAATTTAATAATCATAATGTTAGGAAGCATCAACTTTTAGAAACAAACTGTAAAAAAATTATGTAAGTTCACCGGTTCATGCACATTTTTATGTGGGATTCTCCATAACTACTGTTTATTGCGATAAATATCACCACATGCCTCAGTGATCGAATTGATAAAGATGAATTGGTTTTTTAGAAAGACAGAATGTAGGGAGGTCCGAATTCGAATCCTGGTTGGAGTGATATTTTTGACTGTTTCAAAATTAACATTACTCGGCGCGCAGTTTACTAAGCAAACAAGCAATGTTACACTAAGCACCGATCCATAACCAACCGCCGCGTCAGATTAGACTTGCTATGGCGAAAGAGGATATCTTAGCGGTGATAGAAAAACTACTCCAGAACGATATAGATTCGAACAGTTCGAATACGATCTGGTGTATTCCAAAATTGACCAACAATGGGCCACCCTCTATCGAGCGACGCTCAAAACAACACCGAGATGCCACAGTCAGAGTCAGTCCTACGAATCGGGACAGTGATCCAGCGGTCGAGCGCGGCAAACCGCGCAAAATAAGCGTAATGGAGCCACTACCGCCGCCGATACCGGTAGAAGTATCATCATAGAGCTGGGCATCATTGTAGAAGTGACCCACTTTGCCGTGCACGTAAGCCGGCAATACAAACCACGGCACATTTTACAGAAAATTTATTTATAATTACTAAATTACGATATCCATGGCCACCATTTTAAATTTTTAGTTCTAATTTAGGATTTGTTATTAGCGACGAAAAGAACTTTATGTAACAATTATCTCAACCCGATTGATTCATATATTTATAAAATTTTGATATTTTTTGGTCGCCATACTGAATCCGCCAGTTTAGTAATTTTGACTTCAGATATATCATCAGCAATCACACAACCGATACACAGTACTTTAGCATCGTATGTACGTAGTTCATAGACGTTTATTATTTACAAAATACCTTAGAAGCACCGTATTTTTGGGAGCGTCTCGTTTGACCAAATTTATATTGACCACAGTCCCAATTGACCACATTGATATTGACCACCGTCCCGATTGACCACGGTCGCGATTGACCACCGTTTTAATTGACCACCGTGCCATGTGAAATGAAATCTATCCCACACTCTCATGTGCAGCAGAGTGAAACAAGGTCCAAGCTAGTACGATTTAAAATACATTTTTATTATGGTTTTCATTATAGTAGTATATTACCTATATTTTAAATTTTGCGCACTTTTATGTCACTGCGCATTGATCATGGTCAATCAGGACCGTAGTCAATCGAAACCATAGTCAATCACAACGTGGTCATTCGCAACGTGGCCAAACGGGTGCCACTCGTATTTTTTAACATTTTTTGATTTTTTAATATAAAATATCTTGTTTTCTGTACAAAAGACATACGTTTCAACTAAAAAAAAAAAAAAAACATTTTTTCTCAATACTGCAATAAGAAATACCGTAATACATTGATCCGTTCTATAAAATTATAGTGATTTAAACACGTTACTGATACAACATATGTACCACTAAACTTTAAAAGGTTAAAGGTGCATAGTGATCAAAGAAAGAATTTTGAATCGAAGTTATGGTAAATATTTCCCTTTACACAGCCAACCCCGATGACCTTGATCTTGACATATGTTTTCAAGGACATGACCCTGAGTAACATTTCCTTGTAACTTAATTGTCGCTCATTGCTTATTTAAAAATTATGAACAAAAAAAATATTTGAAAAATATACGAATTTATGTCACTACTAAGGAAGGTAATTTGATGATATGTGTGCTGATGTGTGTATAGACAATACACATGTAAGCAGGGGGGGGGTGGACCTCGGTTCGCGTGGAAATACAATAATCTATAGTGACTGTTGGAAAGGATACAGATCTTTGAATGATAATAATTACATACATTAGACTGTGAATTATTCTGAGAATTTTGTGGACTCTGTGTCAGGTATACATACACAAAATATAGAACGATTATGGCGCGAGATGCGTGCTGTTTTGCCTCGTTTTGGCATAAAACAAGAACATTATATAAATTACATAGCTGAATTTTTGTTTAAGAAACAGTATCATTTTAATAAAAAAATGCCGCAATTTTTTTAAATAATAGCTTCTTTATATCTATTAACTAATGTATCAATTATTACTATTGAATAAATTGTGATATTTTTTATAAAATATTATATATATACATATATAGGTATATATATAGGGTGTCATTTTGGAGCAACTTTTTTTTTCATTTCACGAATAGCATATATACTTGCAGGAAGGTAAAATAAGATACCTGTTAAAATTTTAGCCCTTAATATTAATATTAACAGGTCGCTCATCGCGATTTTTTATTTTTCATTTAATAAGATAGAAAAAATTTTATAACTATCTAACAAACAGTAACACAGCATTGCGCCACATAGATTTTCTGTAGTAAATTTACCGCTCTACAAAAAATATCTCTTATCATTTTTTCATAAATTCAACCGTTCAAAAGATATTCAAAGTTAAAGTTTGATAAATTTTATAAAACTTGTTTTTGCTTCTTATAAATGTTGTATCATATCGACTATCAAAAATTATAAAATAA